>NC_079364.1:5294400-5594400 GCF_021018895.1 Seriola aureovittata
TGTCTCTTTCAGTGTAGGTGTCTTCGTCATGGGTAGGAGGGGTGGGGGCCTTTTTTAAATCGCTCGCACCCAGGGGCCCATTATCACATAACCCATCCATGCATAAATGAGATTTCAAAATTGGCACCAAACTGTGGCTGAGTCACTTTAAAATGAAAGTTATTTACTTCACATCTGGACTCCAGTCTGTCCGCCTGGCACGAGGTGTTCTCACACATTAAATGATCTCAGACTAAGACACGAGTCAGTCTGACCACATCGACCTACAAACTGAAGGACGTTTAGAAAGATGACACACTTTATTAGAAAGGTTTCCACTTAAAACGTGGATATGGCGTACAGTAGGCACAGTCAGTAACCAAACATACACACTGTGATGACGGGCAGTGATGGCTTCAAGGACCATACCACTCAAATTGAAGCCATCCTGCAGCCGAGGATATTTCCAGAACATAAAACAACCATTTTCACAAGAGTGGAGGTTAAAGACTCTAATGTCACAATCTGGAAACGCTTCACTTAAATGGCCTTTTCTATCATTGCAACTTAAAGATTTCATTCAACATCATACAGACATTTTTTTAAAGTAAACGGTATCTGATACGAAAAATAAAGTCTGCAAAGTTCCTGCTCCTTTTTTATTTCTTTTCTTTTTTCTAAGATATACTGCAAAATGTGATGAGGTTTATTCTAATGTTATTTATCAGTCAGAGTAGAAGACGAAGTTCAGGAATATAAATCTTTAAGACAGTTTGAAGCTGAAGTTTCTCTCTCTTCCCTCCCTCTCAAGAAATCTGTTTAATATTGAGTTTCCTGCTATTTCAAGAAACTTCTCACGTTCTAACGTTTCCTGTTATTACTACAAACCAAATTATTCCATTTTAACAAGAATCTATCAACAAATCTCATTAAAACAAAATAAATATTTTCTTACGGCACCATTTTACTCGTTTTACTGTCACCAAGACAAAAATATTTGCTGACTTGCTCGCTTGTTATGTTATATCATGTTATAACAAGATAACTTTCATGTTGTAATGTTTTAATCTATTTCTCTTATTAATACAAACTAAATTACTCAGTTTGTAAAAAGAAACTTGACAGGATTTTATCAAAAACTTTTTTTTCCCTTTATTACACAAAATCAATATATCAAAACAAGAAATGTTCTCATTATAACATGGTAAATTGGGGACATTGGATACTTTGCTTTTGCCTGTAAATTGTCTTTTATAGCTGCAGTTAACTTGAAATGTCAGGGTTCGGTTTAATAGTGTAAAAATGTCTGATTTGTGTTGTTACATCGAGAAAACGTTCCTCTTAAAGCGGCAAATATGACATTATGACACGGAAAACATGTTGTGTGAAAAGGACCTTATTAATTTTCATCTAGAATTTTCTTGTCATAATGTAAGTTGGTATGAAGTAACAGGAATTTTTTTGCCACTGCAACTAAAGAAAAAGTATGCATATGAGACAAAACACAATCAGATGAGTGAAACATATTCGCTAGTTTGGTTACATAAATGCAGCCGAACAAACTGCACTGAAAATAAAGAAAACAAGCAAGACAGGAAACACAAGCAAATACAGAAACGCTGCGAGTTGCACAGAGAAAAAAGTGAAGTAAGTTCTAAAAGGAAGTTTCCAGGGGACGCTAAAAGCTGTTGTGGTTCGTCGAGATGGCAAAAATATATCCGGCCCATACTTGGACCATGTGCCTGTTTTCTTCTGGCCCAGTATACGCCCGGTTTCACGGCCCAAATCTGGCCCGTATACAGCATGACTGTCAGATGCTACTTCCACATCAGGACCAATTCTAGCGCACACACACAAAATCTTCTGGCTGTCAGTCCGCACTTGGGCCGAGGAACCAGGCATATGTTGGGCCAGAAGTTTCATTTTGCTTTTGGTGTGATTCGGGCTGCAACTAACAACGATTTTTATTATCTATTAACATCACCTGGAGGTCAAAGTGACATCCTCGGATGAACGACATTTAAGACGAAGAGGAGAAACAAAGATTTGGCCTTTTTATCTTAAAAATGTACGATTAACGATTATTATTACGACTATATGATCATCAAAATAGCTCGAGCTCTACATTATATAAACTACATATCTGCAGCAGCATCTAAACCAGAATGTTAAAACTGGGGGAAAAAAAAAAACTGTCAGTCAGCTTCTGTATTTTTTGTGTGTTTCTCTGTTGCGAATGCGTCAAGTTGGTGATTGTGATCTTCAGTTTGCACATTTTAATTCTTTACAGCTTGTGTTTTTCTAAAAGCTGCATATTCTGTTGAAGTGATGACGGTTTCTTCATCTACATCTAGCAGTGATCCGCTGTATTATAGCCCAGCGGTTCTCAAAGTGAGGGTTAATGGGGGTCCCCAGCGAAAAGGGGAATAATTTATTTTCACTACAATTCCAGTATTGGAGTATTTTGGTCATGGGTTTCAAACACTTTCTGTAATTAAACATCTAAAAGCTTGAAAATCTTATCTGATGGGGGTCTGTGGTCTAATTTGTGTCAGTTTAGGAGTCCTTCATGTGGAAAAGTTTCTATATATTATTATATAGGCTATTAATGTTTCACTGTGTGAGGTAAAAGTACAAAGTAAAGTACTACAAATCGAAGTTTCTTCATACCAACTTGTGTTATAATGAAAAACATTTCTTGTTTTAACAAGATACATTGATTTTGAATAAAAATGAAAAGTTCTTGATATAACGAGAAGTACAGAATAATTTGGTACTTAGTAATAAAAAAAATGATTTCATAATTAAAAAGAAAGTTTCTTGTTATAACTAGAAACTGAACAACATAAAGTTTCTTCTTTCCAGAGAATAATCAACACGCAAGTTAAACTGCCCCACAAAAGCTGTTTACACCCTCCTGCGTCTTTATGTTAAACTCCAGAAAACAAACTTTAATGATCCCCTCTGCTGTAGAGTTAATCACCGAATCAATGATTTACAAAGACAACATACTGAGGTTTTGAATGTGAAACAGGAAATAGCTTAAGAACCCTTCAGTAAATGTCCTCAGTATGTTGAAGGGTTTAAATGCTGCAGATTATAATGTAACATGATAGATAGTACATCCTTTGACTTTAAGGCATATTGCTACTCATGAAAGTTTTTTTATCAGTACACGTTAAAATGACTTTAAAC
Source organism: Seriola aureovittata (assembly GCF_021018895.1). Classification (NCBI taxonomy): domain Eukaryota; kingdom Metazoa; phylum Chordata; class Actinopteri; order Carangiformes; family Carangidae; genus Seriola; species Seriola aureovittata. The sequence goes on from NC_079364.1 coordinate 5,297,575, forward strand.
AGCCACGGTGACCTGGTTTCAGCTGTGCCAGGCTTCATGTATTGTAATCCTTTTAACAGACTGACACACAGTTGAAGAGGAAGTCAGTGATCCATGACGGGAGAGGGGGGGGGGGGGGGGGGGGGTTGGTTTCTGCTCCTAAGGTCCTTTTGGCTGCAAATCCTGCTCCTCCAACAGGAGACATCCAGATTATCCACTCACACCTCTTGAGATCATGCTTCAGATTCCTGGCAGACATTTCCTGTGTTTGCGACCAGCCTCGTCACCTTCAACTCACTGATACGTGGGTGATTTCTAATGTTTCCCAGAGGGGCTTTCATGTCTCGTGACTTTCGGCAACTAGTAAAGGAGTAATGTGACATTTTGGGGAAATACTTTTTTCGCTTTCTTGCCAAGAGTTAGATGAAAATATTAACAGCACTCTTGTATCTGTCGGCTGTTTCTCCTGGTTGTCTGGCAGGAAGTTGCTGCAGAGATCTTCCAACACATAAGTTCATTGTCGTTTTTTTACATCTTGGTGTATGTATGTATTAAACAAACATGACACAACATGTTCGTTATTGAGCTCGGAAGGTGGATTTTCTCTAAACGTAAATGATTCAAATCATGAGACGAGAAGCGCTCGAGTCGAAACTCATTTTTGTGACGCTGCCGACACTGAAGAACAATACGTGGTTAAAACGTGTTTAGACCACAGGTCCGCCGTGTGGAGCAGGTGATCTGATTAGAATTAGGTGCCTTACTGCAATACATTTGAATGTTAATGAGGTAAAACAGATTTTTGTTAGCATTCGCATGTGGTCTTCAGTCAAGGAGATCATGGCGGGACATAAGGCAATACAGGTGCCTCTGTAACACAGGATGGCAGCCGTAAACATTTAAACTACACAACTAGGAACTGCGACGAAAACGGATCGGCTAAACAACCTCCCTCGGCTGACGGCACTGTCAGACAGGAGAGACGTTTGAGGACGTTGAGGCGACCTGTAAGATTCTGTCGCTGCATGTACACGGCGTCCGGCTGCAGTCCGGCTCTGTCCCGCTGTCAACGTCCACTGGAAATGTTTCAGGAGCAGAGTTTCTGTTCTTCAGCAGCTACAGTCAGGTGACAGATTAAAGGAAAAAGGCCACCAGAACATCTTCAGTGCTCTTTGGCGTGGAGTCTACAAGTCTCCTCTTTCTAATGATAATTCCTCATGTAGTGTTTTGACGATTGTGTTCAACTGGGTTGAGATCTGGTGACTGTGAAGGCCACAGCATGTGATTCACATCATTTTCATACTCTTCAAACCATCAGGCCGTATGCATGGAGGCATTGTCATCCATTTTCTCCATTCATTTCTCCAGGTTTTTCCTTTAATCTGTCACCGTCTGTGCGTTTACAATATAGTTTATAGTCATTCTGCCGACCTCTTTAGTGTTTATACCACGTTCGCGGATCTTTCAGATGTGACAGTTACTGACGCTTCTACCTATCTCTGCTGTCATCAACCTGTATTTTTGTTTGATCGTAGAATAAGGATTGTAGCTGCAGCTCAGCAGGTTTGTCGCGACTGCCGGTCAACGCAGATCAAATTTCATTCTCGTTTTGTCTGAGAACAGAAACAAACAAATATGTAAATGAGAACCACTATACTGTGAATTCAGCTGAGTGAAGTCACAGAGAGCAGGAGAGGAATGAATAAAGGTTTGACGAGCGGCTCTGGAGCTGTGCATGATGACGGACAGCCGTGATGGAGGAACACAACTTGGCCAGAGTCAGGAACAGCCTGACTTTGGACAGAGCCAGTCTTCTTCTTGTCCTTATACTAAGCTAAGAGTTGTATTGCTCTTCTAATCTATCTCTGGGCTAGAAAGCGAATAAGTGTATTTCCCAAAATGTTGAACTATTCCTTTAAGCTCATCTATATATGTATATATGGATATCAGTGGCTGATTTAGAGGATTTTCTTTTCACTCATGAAGCTTTTCTCAGCTGTTTGTCATTCTGGTCTGTTGAAGCTTATTCAGTCTTTCTGAATCCTTGGGGACATTTTTGCCCTGAGTTGATCCTCTCAGGCAGACATCCTTCTCATGCTCTGTGCAAATCCCACATCTTTAACTGGAACTGACAGACCATAACCCAAACCAAGGCTGATATACAGTGTACTGTGAAAAAAAAAGAAGCTGTATGGACAAACTGAAAGAGATGATATCCTCCTTTCAGGCAGCACAATCTGTCAGCCGACAGTGTTTAGCTGCTTCCTGCAGCTTTCCACCAAAGCATCATCTTTTAGTTTGCGCAGTGATCAAAAGCTCATCACCGAACCATAAAATAAAAAGGTGATATCAGCAGTAAAAGAACAGGCTGTATTATTTCTGTCATCCAGATACTATCGGCCGTCCTCCTCATCCTTATCGGCCTGTCCGTCTGCACCTGGCAGCTCACAAACAAAAGTTAACTGGGTAAACTGGAAGCCTCAGACCTGTTAATCCGACCATGACACATTCAGGTGTGAGCTTCGTCATGTTCCAGTTCCTTCCTCTTGTTCACTGGCTCAGTGTCCGTGGAGGGAAAACCAGCCGTCAGCAGCAGCTGCGGAAACACTTCTTGAAGAACTTCTTGAACTCGGTGTTGAAGATGGTGTAGATGATGGGGTTGAGAGCGCTGTTGACGTAGCCCAGCCAGGTGACGGTGCTCATCAGACCGGGAGGGATGTCGCACGTTAAACACACGGCTCGCGTCGTGTGGACGACGAAGAACGGCGTCCAGCAGAACAGGAAGCAGCCTGCAATGAGAACATAGAGGGAAATCAGTCGTCATGGTTACCACAGGCACCTCAGACCCAGACCTTGTTTTTAAACCAAAGTGACGGAGCTGGTCATCCTATGGATGTATGGATGATTTACAATATGATACAATATTCATCTTGTAGTTAAAATGAAACAAAATCAACAGTTTTGGCTTTTTATACTCGTCACACTTTAGAATTACTATTAAAATAATGATGTGAACTGTCAGTCAAAGCCTTAAAATAATCAAGTTTATAATGGTAACGTTTATTTATATAGAACTTATCAAAATCCAGAAATACAAAGGGTGGACAATAAAGTAATAACATGGAAACTTTCAGATAAAATAGTAAAAACAAAGGACAAGATAAAATACTTAATATACATTCCTACATACATATTTTTATATTCTTTTAAAGCGTCTTTTTATATTTTGGTTTTGTGGCCAACTGAGGTATTTGGTAAATGTTCAACCACTCAGACGTGTTAATTATTCATTTACTTATTTTCTATTTTAGAAAACAAGGATCAGCTTTCAAAATTTTAGAAATAGAACAAATGGTTAAACTTAAAGTAAAGCACCTACCTGCACAGTCAAAGTTTGTTGTAATCCAAACTTTGTGTGTTGAGCTGTGAGCCCTGCGTCATCTATCGCTCCAAACTGTAAACTTACACTCCTAATTAACACCTATGAATAAACGTAAAAAAGGCACCTGTAGTCTTTTTTTTTTCTCAACGTGATGCTCACCCCCAGAGTAGAAACATTCCTCACAGAAGTTGTAAATATAAACTTCGGTTCTTTCTCTTCCTATTTTAGAGTCGTGAGCTTTGCTTTAGCTCTTCCTCCACAGCCAGCTGACCAGGGACAGAGGGCAGGACATTTAATGTGTATGAGCTCAGTGCTGCTACAGTGAGACATTTAGCCAGCTGCTAACTAGGAGCTTTACAGACCCAGATAAAAAAGTCCCACACTTGAATTTGTGATTTATAAATCTGTGTAAAGAACAAATGAGAGTGAAGGTAGGCTTGGGCGATATCCAAAATGTAATATCTCGATACAGTCTCTGCCAAATAATGAGATATACAATATTATTGTAGTTTTGTATTTCAGTTTTTATTTTAATTATAGCTAATTATATTATTGTATTTTATGTTCCAGGTGTGAGTGATGCTGCCACTTAACAGTAATTCAAAGTTTTCTCACATGCCAATGTACAGATGCACAGTAAGCAAAGCTGTGAAATGAGGGTCGGTCTCGGCAAACTGTGAACAACTACTAATTTATTGTGAGAAATATTGTTAATGGCCAGATATATTATATTTAATGATATTATAAAATATTGCCCAACCTATTTAAAGCTAGATGGAAGAAGGTAGAAGCTTGCAAACATAAAACTGAAGACACAATCTTGCAGCCACAGACTTAAAGGTCCCATATTTTATAAAGGTAGATTTCCATGTGTTGTTTGAATATAAAACAGGTCTAAGTTCTGTATTAATACTGTGAAAGTATCAAAGCGCTCAGTCCACAGAGAAATACACACAGCCTGTATTCAGAAACTGAGCCTTAAAATGAGCCGTCAGAAATTCTGTAACTTTGTGATGTCACAACAAAGCAGTCACTCGCTCAGAGCCTCTCTTCCTTTTAAATATAGAAGCTTTCAGGTTTGCAGGTACAATATCAAATGTACACATTTCTAAAAAACTACATTTACATGCGCAAAACTCTGATGAGAAAACAAGTGTGAAGCTGGACATGGGAACACAGCTGTGGAGTTCACTTCATACTGAAAACATAGGCGGAAAACTCCAACCCATAAAACCATCATAAAGACCATATTTTAACGACACCATTTCTCCCCCCTGATTGATCCCTGTGTTTTGTCTCGCCTCAAAATCCAGCTTCAACAGGAAATATGTCAAATTAAGGAACCAAGATGATGTGTTTCAGCGTGACTTGACAATATGAAATGATTCACGACCAGACTGAGTTCATTAGAGACGAAGCAGAAATGTACGACCCTGCCGTCTCATAATTTTGCCTCTAGACATTACTGTTCGTGGGTGCTCAATAATTTTTGGGGTTTCTTTACTTTTTTTTTTTTCCACCTCACAAAAAAAATCATTCATTTCAGTGCCAGAATGAACCACGAAGATAAAGACACAGAAGCAAAAATACGACCTCAGTGAACTTTGTGACCACACAGGGACAGAGATTCAAAGCTAATTTTGAATGAATCTTCAGGAACAAAGCAGAAGCTGGAAATGCGAACACACCTTCATAACTTAACTCCCTGATCAGCGAGGACTACAAATAGCTGTGTCACTGAATCAAACTCAGGCCGTTTGTCTCAAGTGTCGCCTCACGTTGGTGAAAAACACGATTCGGGTGATTTATTAGCTTTGTGTTAAGAGGTTGATGGATGGGATTAACACTATGTCTTTCTTTGCAGGAGATTAAGACTTTGCATAGTATGCCACAGCTCTACTGTCAGGCGGACACATGCACACTTCTTATTCATAAAATGCATTCAGGCTAGCTCTGATAATGCTGTATTAAATGTAGGGATCCGTGTCAGCGCTCTGTTCTGTAAAAGAAGTTCTGTCTGTGTGTTTCGGAGACTGTCAGGCACAAAGGCGTCACAGAAACCCTGCAGTGTAATGGCAGTTTTTTCTTTGCATGCTTCTTGAAAGTCTTTTCTGTAGCCATGAATCAGGGTGAATGATTTTACGGTCGTATACCACCTCGTGCTGTCATACATCACCAGCTGCAATCTGCTGAGCACTGCAGTTTGCACACAAATGTAAATTTAAAGCACATTATTTGTATAAACTCTGCTTTTATGTATCGAACCGCAATTACAGAGTAAAATTGGGTTTGTCTCTAGTGGGACATCGGCCAAAACGGTCAACAAATCAGGGCAGATCTCAGCCCCAGTGTTCAGGAGAGACAGTGTGACTATAAGATCATGTGTTACATAATAATTGGATTGAAGGCTTTAAGCTATAATGGCGCTGTTCGTTGAGAGGCGGCCAGTCAGAAGCGACGCTTTTACCCCCCCCCCCCCCCCCCCCCCCCCCGGCGCTCAAGTCTGAAGTGCATGAATGTCAGCGGCCTCAGCTACCTGAGCTGCAGCACAAACAATAATTAAACTGTAAAACCTCTCAGAGTCTGTTTACGTGTGGAGGAAACATCAGGAAACACAATTAAGATTCACGGAGCGGAGACGCGGCCGGGATCGAAAATATGAGCGTGGGGAAGTTTGTTTATAATTTATGGTCTGATCCTGTTTGATTAAAAGCCTCCACAGACAAGAAAGTTTGGTGAAACTACTTACGGCTGCTGCTGTGGAGTTTAAACAGGGTAGTAATTACTATACTGAACTGTTGAGCACTAAAACCACCTCACCTGCTGTCAGGAGCAATTTTACTTTTCATTTCCTGCTTCAGTGGATAAACATAATAAAAGGTGCTTCAGGTTTGGACTCTTTGGCACAAAGCTCTTTGACAGCAGAGGGACGGCGTTTTCATATGAGAAACTTTTTTAAGTCGGGAAACAACTTCTACAAATATGAGATAATCCTACAAAGAGTCGATTGTTGCTTCCTGAATGATTTCCACTCAAAATCAAATGTTTAACCTTGTTAACTTGTTCATATGATGATGTTCACATGTTCATGTTTTTTTAATTTTTTTGTTTTTTATGATTACTGACATCATAAAAACAGATTCAGGAACCAATCCCATCAACTTGCAGAGACTGGGGGCGGGGCTAAATAAATCTGAAACCTTGTCAATACAGAGAGAGAGAGTTAGCATTAGCACAACCACAAACACTTTGTCAGCCGCTGCCAGTTACAAGCTAACAAACAACATAAACAAATAAAAGATGCTAACTGCGCTATCTGATACGTCTGCTAATCTCCGATCTTCGTCACAGCGGTGGTGGGCGGGGCATAAGGCCTGATCCAGATTTCTCAATGAGGAAGTTAGTGTAGATGTGCTACCAGCCCCAGTTTTTAAGTGGGAAAACCCTATTAAACAAAATATCAATCATAGCATTCATAGAGTATTTGACATAGTTTCAAACATGTCTGGAGAGGAACCAAAACTTTTTTAAGAGGAACCAAAAGAAAAATCACTTTTCTAGTTTGTTTGGCTCGTAGAAATCAATTTATCAAACTAACGGCTCACCTTAAGTGAAACCTGCATAAAAACAATGTTGAGGGTCTAGCTTCAAATAGCGGTGAAATATGATCCAGAAGAGTTTTAAAGACGGTGAAGTTAAAAAAAACAATACAAAAACATATTCCCCAAGTTCCACCTCTGTCTCCTCTTGTTAAATGTTACCTATGTCAGAAATCAAACCCGGGGTCGGTAAAATTAGCTTAACAAACATAAACACCTCACCTCAGTTTGTGTGTTTGGATTTCAGTTGGCAAAAACTTTCTTTACATTCCCAAAAGTGATTAATGTGTTAATGGCCTTCCAAAACAACCGCGACAGACGTGGGTGAAGGTGAACATCTGTCTACAACTGCATGACTCACTACAGCTCTGCATCACCGTGTGTTCGGTAAGCCTTTACAATCCCTCTCATACAACACGCCCACATGTTCCCTTTTAACTTGGAAATAAGAAAATCACATTACTGGAGACAAAGAATCTAATTTCTGTTTCAATGTGACTTTAAGGTTTATCAGTTTATAATGCTCTGAGACGGGAGTTAACCATCCAGGAAACCTTTCACCTCCACAATCACTTTATCTTCTGTTGAGGCAGGCTGGAGGTCTATAGTAACACACATACACACGTATTAATTAGGCAGCACATCGCCTGCTGGATGATGCTGCATTGCATTGTGAAAAGTTGAGCCAGGTTGAACTTTTTTAAATAATGTCCTTTGCTTTGGCGTCTATCCCTGCACCATGTTTCATGTCTCACCTGCAGCCTGTAGCATCTTTTTGGTTTGTTTTTTTAGTCTAAACTGCCACTTAATCATTCAAATACAAATAAATAAATACAGCAAGAAGCTTCAAATGATAGTCAGATGTGTCAATCTTCAGTTAGATTGTTTTTTGCAAGGATAGCTTTCCATGCCAAAAAAAAAACTTGTTTAATTTTAGAGAGCATGCTTCTGCCAAAGCTGCACACTCCACTAATAAATGTCTCAATAATCTGCATTTAGATCCAGAAAAGCCCCTACATGAAGTGATCATAGTAATACACAATTATGGCAGGCATTTCCCAGACAGTTTTTTTTCCTTTTGAATGAGAGCGCTGGCTCATGAGGAAACAGTAGGTAGAAAATGAACAAACACACTCTATCTAGAAAAGAAACTAATCATTGGTTCCTTGGCCGACAGCCTAACTTTCCACTTCCCCCCAAATTAAATTTCAGTCTGTGAACAGATTTAAGAGATATCCTGCGAATAAACCCAGTCAGCCGATCGCAGGCTGCGTCAAACTGTCTGTTGTCGTGTCACACGAACAGCAAGATGGAGAAATGAGGCCACTGTGGAGAATACGACAGTCAAGAAAAAACTGTATAAAAACTGATGTAACGTTCACTTAACACATAAATTATTATGCCTTCATTATGTAATGTTATTGGTGAATTTCAAGGTTCTCAGAGCTGATTTTCATAAAAGTAGTTATCTAAGCCAGAAACAATCAGCGAGCTGTGATGGGTTCAGGGTCACAGCAGAGTTTGGTTAATCACTACCAGACTTTGACGAATCAGTTTTCTTTTTCTTTTTTTTATTAAATTATTTATATTTTAATCTTATTTCTAGATGAGCTGAGTTTTATAGTCACATTTACATCTATTTGTCCTGTTACACAGTTTGACAGATGAACTTCAAGGACGTGTCTTTTGTGGAGATTCATTCAGTTTTTCTCAGCTTGAGCTTGAAAGTCAGAGAGAGTCTGAATTACAAGCTATAGGGATAAGTATCATTCAAAAAATGGTAATGACGCTGATACCTTGACTTCAATACATATTCTTAGCAATGCTTTTCTTCTATGTCAATGTCATCAAATCAATTTTAACAACTAGAATGACCTCTTCACAGTTTTACTCCTCCGCCAAGCTGCAGGAAATATAGTCACAATCTCTCCTTCCTGAGTTACAGCATTGAATAATGACCAGGAGTGTTTCTGCAGAACATTATGATGTCACAGTGAAGTTGACCATCACTTAATTTTATCCTATTAGCCACATCAAATTGTGTCATAATTAGTGTATGAATTTGTGAGTTAGGGCCAAAAACGTTTTTTATGAGGTCACAGTGACCATGACCTTTGACCTTTTACCACCAAAATCTAATCAGTTCATTCTTTAGTCCAAATGAATGTTTGTGCCATATTTGGAGAAGTTCCCTCAAGGCGTTACTGAGATATCTCGTTCATGGACGTACAGACACAACCGCAAAACCATAATGCTTCCAGCCCTGACTGTCACAGTGAAAATTACAATCCACATTACAGTACACATTTTAGTTTTATTTTAGTCTTATTTTGAAGCTCGGTCTCTTTACACTCCCAAAAGTGTTCGTGTAAATAAACAGCCGATCACCAGCATTATTAGATCTTGGTCCGAGCATGCTGCATGCTGATTGGCTCGCTGATGCTGATGGGATTTACTCGTTTACTCCTTAGGAATCGAATGATGAGGCATTTTTCAATCCTGAATAGTATCAAACCAATTTGGTCACTCCATAAAAGTTTTGCAGTTCGATACCCAGCCATAGGAGCTGCGTGTTTAACAGTCACTCAGTGTGTAATTTAAGATGCTGCTGAGTTGCATTGTCTTGTTTTTTTGGAGCTCGGACATTAAAAGTCAAGATTTCTTGCTTCTTTAAATCCTTTGTAAAATCTCTATCGTGCAAGTTTGTTCAATTCATGGAAATGTAAAAACTAAATAGCTGGAGTGCGGCCGGTCAATGGGAATCTAGTGTTTTATGAGAACATGGCGTAACGTGGCTTCATGAATGGATCCAGACTGGATCTGAGACAGGTGACACTCATGACCTGTCGGTGGTCATGGTCAGATCTGTAATCCTCTCTCTCTCTCTCTCTCTCTCTCTCGCTCTGGCCTGTGGTGCAGATTGACTGTAGGATCATTTTCACCAAATCCATCTTGTTCTGGCTCGTCTTGTGTTTCCTCATCGAATAAACATACATGTAACTCATACGTGAGCATGTGTGTATCCCAGTGTGTGACTCAGTGTGTAGTGTGACTGATGTGTAGTTAATGGCCCTTTAACTATATTTAGACTGTGTTGTTGTTGTTGTAGACGTCCTCTGAGCTCTGATTGGAGGAGAGGAAGAACATGAACACTCACCTACTACGACAGGTAGCACCCGCATAGCTTTCCGCTCCCTGCTGTTGATCTTGGCTCTCTTCTTCTTCTGCAGTTGATGGTTGAACGTCACTGTGGGCACAGAGTTCTCTCTGTACTGCCGGGGATAAGGAATCTCCTGCTGCATGTAGTCGTCCGTGTCGTCCAGCCGAGACTGGGCCAAGTCCCTCTCGATGATCCTGGGCAGAGGCATGGGCAGAGGGCCCGGGATGGTGCCCGCCAGCGGGGGGAGGGCGGTGGCGACGGCGGCGTGCTGCAGCTTCCTGCAGGCCTCGATGCTGCTGCGTAGTTTGGCTTTCCGAGTCTCCTCCCAGCGCTGCAGCCCGCGGAAAACACCGAAGTAGAGCAGGACCATGATGGGGCAGGGGATGAAGAAGGAGCAGACGGACGAATAAACCACATAGTTGTTGTCCTCCAGTTTGCACTCGGTGGGGTCACGGTTAGGCACGTTGTTGATGCCAAAGATGACAGGTGAGGCCACGGCCAGGGCCAGCAGCCAGGTGGCCGACAGCAGGATGAGCTGACGATGGTCCACATGCTTACGGTTATAATTCAGAGGTATGGACACTGCGATAAACCTGCAAAACAACAGAAGAAGAAGAAGAGTCAACACTTTAAACAACATGTCTAACAGAGTGACTCACCTGCAGTAACACATGTTCTTTACTACTTAATATCTAATAATAACAAACCTACTTCTTTCTTGTTTTTTCAACTACCAGATTTCTTTACTAGATCTATGCTAAATAGTTATGAATCAACTCCGCCAACTTCTTACTTTAAAAACATTTCTATAATCTCCGAAACAAAAATATGGCGCATTCTGAATCATGTTTTGGCTCTGCTCCTGTTCTGTTGATGAGTTGAATAAAAGAAGGACATAAACATGAAAAACAAAGTACATCAGGACGTCACTCTGCTACTGCAGACACGAAGTCAGTGTCAGTGAGTGTTCATTTCTACTTTTTACAGGTTTTTCATGTTTAAAATGCAAATTGTTTGTTGTGCAGAGACGTCCTGGCAGCTGCCACTGTTTTCCATCAACACTGAGTTTTATTGTTCTTGCAGCATCGGATTTTGAGCTAATGTGAAGGAGAAGATTCAATCATTTATCAACATCTTTAATTTTTTTATAATCAACAAAATCCATAAATGGTTACTTTGATTTACATCCAGGTAAAATCAGATCAGGATCAGAGGCCTGAACTTCAAATATTTTACACGTTTACTGGCAGGAATCACATCGGCTGTGTCGTGTCTTTTGTGGCTCTGGAGGAGATTTGTTACGTTCATCTCGGCTTGAGCTTGAAAGTCTGAGAGAAAGTGTGAAATAGAAGTTGTGGGGCTGGTAGGATATCATTCAAAATGTTTTATTATCAGTACTGAAACCAGTGGCTTGACTTTGATACTGATTCTTAACAATACTTTTTTCGATATCAATTTTATTAAATTTTAACAAAAAGAAAATTTACAACACATTTATTTTGAAGCTCGGTCTCTTTACTCTCTCAAAAGTGTTTGTGTAAATAAACAGCCGATCACCAGCATTATTAGATCTTGGTCCGAGCATGCTGCATGCTGATTGGCTCACTGATGCCGATGAGATTCACTCATTTACTCCTTAGGTATCGAATGATGAGGCATTTTTCAATCCTTAATAGTATCAAACCAATTCGGTCGGTCTGTAAAAGTTTTGAAGTTCGATACCCACGTTTGCAAACGAGAAAGAAGCAACTGAAGCAACTTTCACAGTCAAATCTTCAGACCATCACTGTCGACGACAGACAAAAACATATCGCAGTGGAGAAATCAGTTTCTAACTGAATAATCCATCTTGTTTTAACAAAGTTAGCAAACTTATACACATGAGAATTAAACAGCCATTCTCATTTCTGATTATTAGATCTGTAGTTTTGTTACGTGTTCTTCAATCAAACGCTTCCTGATTTATGTCAAGTTTCTGGGCAAAGTTCTTGTCCAGCTGCTTGTGTTTAGACAATATTTAAACCTGCATCATTTGATTTTTTTTTTTTGGCCACTTAAGGACTTGGAACAAACTGTGAATATAACACTGACAAATTATCCCCTTATGAAAGTTGATATGGCGAACATGTTTGCGAGTAGCTGACTACATTACACAGCAACATTAACATTCATCTGAAGTCAAATTTTCTCTCAGCCTGATGAACTGAAGGCCAGTGTTCACTCTGTTTTTGTTCCCCGCCAACTCCTGAGGGAAATCTCTGGCTCTTTAGCTGTTAAATGCTCCACTATGTTCACCAGCTGCTCTCTAACTGTGCGTCTTATCATCTCAGTTACTCAGCTTTTATAATCACCAATTTGGAGCATTGTTTTATTTGTTTTGGTTTTTTTTTTGCTGACAGATTGTGAACCGTGTGTTTGCTTTAAACTAAATCAGGAAATCCAGTGGTTAAAAATGTGTGTTTAATGCCACTTTTTTGCCTGAATTAGATTTGGGGTAAACAAACGTATTAAAGCAGGAGCTGGCACCTGTCTCCTCTAATGAATTTAATATCACTGCGTTAATTCTGAACAGGATTTTAGATTCATGAGTTAATTAACCACATCATCCACTGGCTTCCACAGTAAAGGCCTAAAAGTCCCTCAGAGGGCTGATGCAAACCCTGACCAGACAAACACACACCTACCTGTCCACACTGATGGCACAGAGGTTGAATATGGATGCGGTGCACAACATCACATCCATGGTCATCAGGCCGTCACACATCAGCATGTTCAAAGACCAAACTCCACCCTGAAACTGCGCATGCACGCATGCACACACAAAGAAAGAAAGAAAAGAAACACACAAACACCACCTCATTAGCTGCCCCCAATCTGAGCGTAAATATCTGTAATCCTCTTGCACCACTGCAGCTCCCTGTGCAGACAAACATTCCTCCTTTTCAAACACAACACAGTCCACTGTCTCCCTCTCTTTCCGACTCTTTCTCGCTGGGAACATGGAAAGGTTTTAACTTCCTGACCGACTTTTTCTAATCCAGTAAGAGCGTGTGGACAAACCACCGGTGTGACACTCAGTGGATTACCTCGCTGCAGCCATTGGCACAGGTAACAAGATCACAAATGCGGCTAATTAAGGAGGACTTGAAGGGAAGCCTCAGCAGAGCATCTCTGAGCCACAGATATTTAGAGAGACAGGCGAGCAGGCAGGTGGCTTTTAATACTTTAATAAGGACTAGATTACACTCTTTAAACCTATTTATTGCCTGGAAATATTGTGATTTATGGATCATACGTCTCCTGACAAACCAGTATGAATCCCCCACTTCCCCCCTGTCATTAATTAATCCTGATTAAAGAGGGGAGAGCGGCTCAGCACTGCATGGTCCCTCCTCTGTTTTCTGACATGATGACCTGTTTCTGGTTTAATTGGCAACTTCGTTTAATCAGATTAGACCCCATTAATAATTTCACCCAACATATCTTAAATATGTGCATTTAGCTGAGAAGTATTTGACTCTCATCCACTTAAACTGCTCTGTCTCTGCACTGTGACACATCAGCAGGTGTTCAGTTCGATAAAGGCTCCTGTCATGGATGGATTGTGAGACAAAAGGCCCAGGGGCACACAATGAAAGCCCCCCCCCCCTTACATAGGAGCAAGGCTCAGACTGAAAGACAAAAACATGTTGGTGTCTCTTTGAAGACATTTTGCTTCTTGTCTCTCTTGTTTTGTGTGTCTTTGTTAGTAAAACTCTGCAGGTGCTGAACTTCTCTCTGGAGATGAAGAGAGGCTTGTCTGACTCCTGCCGCAGCAGATCCACACTCACAGCACACTGTTATGAACCCACCAGGACCCTGTGACCCCCTCAGGCCCTTACGCCCGCTCAATAATCCACTCAAAGCCACTTTAGCTCGGTTCTTACCTCTGCGTAAACGAAGAGCGGCAGAACCAGCACCGCCAGCAGCAGGTCCGCAAACGCCAAACTGACTATGAAGTAGTTTGTTGTCGTCTTCAAAGCCTTCTCCAAGTACACGCTGAGGCACACGAGCACGTTCCCCCCGGTGATGATCACAATCAGCAAAATCCCGAACACGAGCGCAGGGAAATTATACTGTGTGACCGCAGCCGCCGGCAGCGTGTCGTTGTTCAAGTCCGTGGAGTTGTCCGACATGGTCGCCTCTGTTGCGCCGCAGACTGACGGGCTCCTTGTCCGACGGAGAACGGCTCTCTCCGGGGCACTTTTCATCAATGGTCCGTATCCAGCAGCCCTGAGATGAGCAGGAGCGCCACAGGTGAAGGAAGTGGGAGTATCCCCGTGAGGACGCTCATCAGTATCCGCGCTGAGCCCCGTGCGCTCCGCTCTCCAAGCGCGCAGTGACCAGGTCCCGTCTGATCCGTCTTATCCAGCCCTCGATACACTTTCCTTTCACACACACTGGACTGATGGTGCCAGGCTGTTGTAGCATTATGTGGATCAGTTTCTCTGCCGTCTCCCTCAGCCTGCTCCCGAAGGAATAAGTTTGCAGAGTGGGCGAATCAGAAGGCAACGGCTTAAACCCATCCGCACAAATCTGCTTACTGAGGCTCTGCTGTGTGAACAGTCCCTGCAGCAGCGGGGTGGCAAATCAGCTGTCAGGGAAAGAAACAGCGTGGTAATCAATTATTCTTCAAATACTTTTTTTTTATTCTGTCGCCATCACCCTGCCGGAGCGTGGATCTGATGATCTGCAGGTTCAGCACATTGGAAGAAAGGCGACAGATCAGAGTTGCACAGAAAAAATGAATCTTTTTATCCTTTAATATTAATTTCTTCTTCTTTTTATAAAATGATCTCGTCAGTCTTTTAACACAGCATATCTGCACATATACAAGTACTCATGTTACTACTATTCTACTGCCAACTTGCTGGTACTATAACTACTTCTGTGACCACTGATACTTTTACTATTCTACTACTACAGCAGCTACTGTACTACAACTATTGACTATGACAAGTAATGTCTTTCTCCTACTACTACTATTACTCATTACTATGACTACTACATGAATAATAGTAGTACTACTCTTTGCTACAAGTTCTTTTTATATTGTTATTCCCATTGGTAGGATACTAACTACTAGTACTTATTCTATGACTAATAATGTTGCTACTATTACTATTCTACTAACTTCTATTATTACTACTATTTATGCTTCTACTATTATTTGCACCTGCACTAACACTGTTACCTATACTGATACTTCCACTGTATTATGACTGTTAATCCTAATACTTCAGCTACTTCTGGTAGTAGTACTACTACTAGTAAAACTACTACTAGAACAATTTCTACCACTGCTAATTGTACTGATAAGATACTACAGCTGGGATTACTACTATTACTATCACCACTGTGACTACCGATAGTATCACTACTACCATTCTTCTACGACTTACTACTGATTATGGCGATGATACTGCAACTACTAGACTACTACAACTACTACAATTATAGTACTTCTACTACATGCTAGTATTCCTCTTGTACTACCACTGCTAGTACTTGGACTACTGATACTATCACTTGTACTGCTAATCCTGCTGCTGCACCTGGATCTAGTTTTTTAAAACCTTTGTGAAAATCTGCAGACGTTCTTTTCTCGTTCTGGTGGAACGAGAAAATGTGTTTCTCAGCAGGGAAACATGAGACCCTGCTTCACTTTGATGGATGTTCACACACACACAACACTGCTTCATTTCATACCACATGTATAATTGATTGTGCCATAATTAAAAGTTTCCTTGTGATCAAGTCTGACGCTTTCAAAGCGACCGGCCTTGATGTGAGTGTGAGGACGCTGAACCGAGAGGAAATTTAGGTCAAAGTGTTGAATCATCTTCACCAGTGATGATGAGTGTGTTCCCATTGATCGCTGACAAGTCCTGCTCTGTGTGTCTCAAAGTGTGCGTCACATCAGCCAATGGGACTGATGTGTTGACGCCATAGTGGCCGGGTCATTCATATAATGATAAAAATCATTGTGCCGCTTGAACCCCACCAAACCATTAAGACCATTGTAAGATAAACTGTAAAGCTTTCTGTTTGACTCAGTCTGACTCAATCACCATCACTGCTCAAAATGTTCAAATCACTGTTTTCAGATCCTACACAAGCCAATCAAAATAGACTCAGATTCAAGTCCAGATTTTCAGGACTCATGACTCAGAGTTGTCGACGATTTTATTTGTATGTCAGCTCTTTGCCCAACTCGACTCAGACTCAGGTCATAGGGAATTGACTCGGACTCAGACTTAAACACTAGGGACTCGAGTTTTGTGACTCGACTACAACACGGGGCTACACACATTACATCATGCTAAAAGACTGAGGCTAACGCTAACAGGACCCAGTTAAAAAGTCAGTGTCCCCGCCAGCAGATGATTAATGTTGGAGACACACAGTATAAATAAAGCAGCAGCAATGAACTTGTATTACAGTGTATTAGTCCCAGTATTATAGTAGCTGCAGTATTGTACCTTTTGGGATTTTTACCGTAGAAAAACAGAGCAACACAGAGGTTAGACTTTTTTTTTTTTTGCATTATTGTTCATATAAAAACATTTTTTACAAGTCTTTCAGGATGAGGACTGAAGTTTGAAAAAACATTCCAGTATCTCAGTTAGTGCTGGAGTGTAAACACATTGGATGTGTTGTTCCTGAACTGAGCTGTTTCAAACATAACTTACAACCATACAAAAGTCTAATTATCTGATGACTTATTGGCTTTGAAGTAAAATCAGTTTACTGCTGTAGGGATTAGGCCAGTGAGGCGGGCATGAAGCTTACATTAGAGCAGACAAACGCACTGTTCAGTCCATTCCTTTCATTAAAGGCTAAATAAAAACCCCACGACCCTCCAAACTCTTTGGAAACCCATAGTCCCCCAGGCACACTGCTTCACAGAGAATATGGATTCATAAAGAAAGTTGATGCGGTCAGTCATTCTCTCATGGGCCACTTATGGACTATAACAAAAAAAAAAAAGAAGCCCAAAAGGTCTTTTCCCCAGAGAGACATTTATAAAACAAACTGTTGACAGGACACTACGAACTGCAAACATGGAGAGTTATTATTTCTTCTTCTATGAATTTTTTATAGCATAATGATGATCATGATGATGAAAACTTTCCCAGAGCCCAGAAAACCAACTTTATTATTGCGTGGCATCATCCCAATGGAAAGTCTTCCAGCTTGAAAATTTTTTTTGGACATACTTTTGTATTCATCTGAAATTTTTGTGTCCTTTGGCGAATATGCAAATGCGAATATGGCGGAAATAACTTCATACTTGTGAAAAATGTATCTTAGCTCTTGACTTCAGTTGAGAGCAGAGCAGCTTTTAATCCTTTAGTTTTCACTCAGTGAGGTTATATTCAGACATCACATGCGGAGAACAGCTGACAAGTTTTCCTGTGACTGTTACTTTTGAATCTCAGAGTAAAGGTGTTTGTGCCCCGGCGGCTCCTGTGGCATGAATATCATTAGAATAAAGTCAGCAGCAATTAGCTTTTCACACATTGTCACAAAGCCTCGGGAGGAAAGAGGAGAGCTTGAAGAATAGCACACATGCTTAAAAAAAAAAAAAAAAAAAAACACAACGCAGATGTTTAACTCGGCCTAAATCCTTTGGGCAGAAAATACATAAAGAGAAGGAAGATCACTGAAGTATGATCCCACTGCTGGAAATAAAGGAAACCATGTGAGCTAATCTTCTTTTCCTCACTGATTAAATAAGAGCAGGATGATGAACTGGATGGAGTCGGCTCCTTCGATGTACAGAATTTTATTTAGAGTCTATGACGTAACATAGATGTGATTACATTATGAACAAAGAATAGTACATTAAAGTGCCTAATGACTTAATGGTAATTGAAACGTATTCAGACGCCTAATGAGCATTAAACTCAGTATTAATATTGGTAGCTGTGTGATTTTTGTCCTTGTTATTGTATTGTAACCATGTTCTGTGTTATCGACCCGTCCACATCTGTACACCTGCTCTGAATGGCAAAAAGCCCAGCTGTCATACACCAGATGCCAGACGTGACACACTATCAGACAGTCTCGCCTCCTGTTGTTTTGGTGCACAAACAGGCCATGCAGTTGTGTGAAGACTGAACAAGAAGGAAGTTCAACTGCTGCTTTTTTATTTTTTTTTATTTTTTTTTATCTAGCCTCTGCACACCTGGCCAGTCATCTGCAATAAATTGGTATGATTGTTGGTTTATCAATTTGAGAAAGTTAGAATAATGGAAGATGTTATGGGGCAGAGGGTTTTAGATGATGTTCAACCATCCAGCAAGCACTTAGCAAAGCGGCTCCAGCTGTCACCCCTTATTGGCGCTTGCCAAAGAACTAAAATGCTATAATAACAGTGATTATTGTTATATTACCCATAAAATTGCTGTTTTTGCTGCTGCTGATTGAAATCGTTTCACTTCATTCTTCAGTCCTACATAATTTTGGCTGCTTTCTGTTTGGGGGGGGGTGTATGTCTGACGTATCCGTTCAGTTGTGTGTGTGTGTGTGTGTGTGTGTTGGTCAGCCGTTGGTCTCATTTATCAGTGCTGGAGTTGGACGCTTCGCTCCACTAACGTTAGTCTGTCGGTGATGGGCTTTGGAGTTTTAACAAAATACTTCACCTTTGTCTTGCAAAGCTAATTATTAAGTCATTAAACGCTGAGCATTTAATGACTTTTCTTTACTGAGCCAGGCATGACCTATTAAAATGTCTGCGCACAAGTCTGAATCTCAAAGAGGATTAACATCAGCCTATGGGCCAGTGCAGGTCAGGCAGTGGGCTGTAGCTTCCTGACCCTGGTAGAAATTCAAAAATGAATAAAATTGAAAAATATGATCAACAAATTATCAACAAAGATATCACACAAGTCTGTTCTTTGACATATGTAGTTCACAGAAGCAATAAGGAGTTAATTTTCAATCCTGTACAAATGATCCCAAAATAAAAAGATAGTGACATTTTATCCGTGTGTAGTGAATGACGTCCACATGGGTGTTGAAACTGTGACAGAAATGGATTTAAAGTGTTGTTACCTCCCACTGTTTCTTCCATCCTAAGCGCCGCTGTGTCCTCTTTAAGTGTGTTCTTGCCACTTGGCAACAGGTTTTAGAGGTCAGTCTGTCCCTGAATGAGACCGTGATGGCTTTGTAACCCTGCAGGTAGTGATCAGGTAAAAGATAAGCTCTTTATAGTGGAGCAGTAATAATACATTTAATATAAAAAAAAAAAAAAAACATGGGAACTCCTCATTTCTTTTCTTTTCTGGGCTGCTTTAAAAAATGTATAAAAAGGCAGGATGCGATATGAGATGGAGCTGACTGATGGGATGAGGCTAATTACTGACACTGTGTGTATTTGTGTATAGAAGAAGGTGGGGTGAGCTTCCCAGACCTGGAAGAGGAGCAATGCGACCTGACCATCTAATGAAGACTATTGACCCTCCTCGAAATAAAGGCAAAACGCGGATAACACAAAATACAAAAAGACAAAATACGAAGACAGATGACAAAGAGCAGAAAACACGGCCATATAATATAACAGCAGCTAAATTAATACTGCTCTTTTCCATGACATTAAAAATTTCGGACATTTTAAATTTTCGCTGCTTATTTTTCTTCTTAACACTGTGACAGATACTTTGCCAAGCAGCGCCGACGGGGAGCTCAGTGCTGACGAAATCCGTTCAAGTTCACTCTCACACTGTATGACTTTATTAACATGGTTTAAAAAAAGAAACCCTCATTCATTTATGACGTCTATTTCATGACTCAGCCGTATTATAGAGGTCAGTTCTGTTAATTCTGTTGTTTGAAACTAAGCACAGTGAGTCTGTTGCTAAATATATTAGTTTTCCAGTGAAAAATGGTGTTTTTAGTTTGTTTGTGTCGTCATTTCACATTCTTTTTTAACAACTATCACAGGAGAAACCATTTTAAAATCTTAGGTCATGCACATTTCAGCCTCCTTAAACCTAATAGCTTTTTTCATGGCCACTCTGCGGCAGCAAAAACAAGCACATTAACCAGATTTCCATCCAAATGTGACAGAAATTCAACAGAATTTCGAGAAAATCGGCAAAAGATAATACTAATTAATTTGTGTTTCCACCATCTACTGTTACACAAGTAGCTGGTGCCATTAACCCAGTGCAAAAGAAGAGGGCAAGATTATAAAAAGATAACGTGTTAAAAAGGGGCAGCAATTTGAAACAGTGGAAAACACCACGGGAATCTGACCTTTCTGTTTGTTTCATCCAGTCTCCTCATCACATTTTCTTTAATGCACAAATTCTGAATATGGATGTGAACGCACCTTCCGACGTATCATCACCTTTTAGGTTGATGCGGTGAAAAACAGTTGTTTATTTACACATCCATACACTTCATGTGGAGTGGTGTTTGTGTCCACCTGATGAATCTTAGTCGGCTCTTCCTCCTCTTGTAGCTCTGCGTTTGGTCTCCAGCTGCTCCTGAGGGAAAGGGGAGCTGCAGACGAGTGACCTGTTTCATATCGTCTGTTTCCATGTTGTTACTTTAACATATCGACTGCAGTCACTGTGAAGAAGCTTTCAAACTGCAGACAGACTCAACCCAGCGCAGAGCGAGCCACAGTATGAAGAACATGGAGTCACAAACTGGCACATACGAATAGAAAGTGACAACAGGCTGCCACCTCGTCCTGAGGCTTCCACCAACTGTTCACTTTGTCCACTTCAAACCTGCTCGCTGCTCTCTGGGTCAAAGGTCAACTCTGTGTGTGTGTGTGTGTGTGTGTGTGTGTGTGTGTGTGTGTGTGTGTGTTTTGTGAGGCTCGTCAGTGGCTGCCGACTTTCAGTGCTCCACAGCACTTGCTCTGTTGCTGTTCACACTTGTTTCTCATCATCATCACACCCATGTGACGGACCTGTGTCCCATATTCCTCAGCGAGTGATGTCACAGGGTCAGCCACAGGTCAGACCAGGTGACTTATCCTGAGTGTCAAGGCTAATGATGCAGGTCAGAAGCAAGATGCGTCTGCTTCATGGATCCATGCTTCATCAGAACAGAGCAGCTTTCACCAGTGGAGCAGGAAGGTACAGGTCTGTTACTGAAGTACAAGTACTGATACCACGCTGTAAAAATACTTAATTTAAAGTACAAGTACTGATACCACGCTGTAAAAATACTTAATTTAAAGTACAAGTACTGATACCACGCTGTAAAAATACTTAAAGTACAAGTACTGATACCACACTGTAATAATACTTAAAGTACAAGTACTGATACCACGCTGTAAAAATACTTAATTTAAAGTACAAGTACTAATACCACGCTGTAAAAATACTTAATTTAAAATACATGTACTGATACCACACTGTAAAAATACTTAATTTAAAGTATAAGTACTGATACCACACTGTAAAAATACTTAATTTAATTTAAAGTAAATTTATTATATTTATTATTTGCATTAGACTGCTACTAATGATTATTTTCATTGTCACACTTTTTCTTTTTTTTTACATGTAGCATTTGTATTTTGTCTGATGCTCATTTGTTCACATACAAGAAATCTGTGTGAGTGTGTGTGTGTGTGTGCGTGTGTGTGTGTGTGTGTGTGTGTTATAAACGAGCAAAAATGTGTCACGCACTGTAACAGCCAAGCTTCATCTCTAGCTCAGAGTCAAACACTGAGGGCGTTTCGCTTTGAAATTTGGTCTATTTTTGTGTTCACGTGTCAGAAGCAGCAGTGGAAGGTTTAGTCGGTACGTAACCAGAATCCATCGCATATGATGCATATGATCAGCTTTGAAATGTTTTAATAAGATTGGAATTTTTGAAGGGACCCATAAAATATACGGTAGTTAAATTACACACAGTAATGCATGACTATAATAATAATGTAATAATGTAAATTGGATTAATATTATTACTGGACGTTTGATGCTTTAAGTACATTTTGTTGGGAACACGTCAGCACTTTTCGGCAAATTTTGAATTAAATACTTTTACTTGTAATATATTTTTACATTGTTTTATTGTTACTTTAACTTAAGTTGAGGACCAGATAATTTCTTCCACCACTGGTCTGCGTTAATGTCTTTGGCTCAGAATAATATATCTCCTCTTATGGGTTCTTAGAGGTTGATTCCACCTCTCTAACAACTTGTTGATTAATAACTCAGTCTTAACATCAGTAATCCCAATAAAAAATATGTAAACTGAAACTGAACAATTGTCCTGTCGACCCACAAGGCTTAGAGCCACAGCTTTTTCTCTCTCTGCTTCAGGCGGAACAAGAATGCTATTAAGTAAGTCTCTAATAAGATTAGCTTCTCTGCTAAACCACCAACCACAAGTTACAGTTACATCACCAATGCTGCACAAATTATTATATAAAAAGGGTCAGAGAAAAGTCCAGTTCTGCATCACAAACACACTAAACCCAAACAAGTTTATTTCCACACCAGCGGCTCTGTGAGGCAGAAATTCTCATTACACAAGAAACAGAAACTGTAATGATTGGAAAAGTCTATTAAAACTTTCAAATGAAGCTCAGTCATCTAACACCCCCCCCCCCCCCCCCCCCCCCCCACAGAGACACCCTGAATGTTTGTTTTGTGTCTCTATGTGGTTGTTTAGGGTCGATGCTGATGTATTACATCTATTTGCAGTCGTTTTGTTCTAGTTGTACTCATTTAGTCTCTCTTCTTAGTTATTTTTTCATGTCTTTGTGTATTCAGTGTTTCAGTGGTGGTTGTTTTGTTTCTCTATGTGGTTGTTTTTTTTGTGTGTATTTGAAGTTGGTTTCAGTCTCTTTGTGTCTCTATAGTTGTTTTTGTGTCTTTGTAGTTGTTTCGCATCTTTCCGTAGTCATTTTGTTTCTCTTTGTGGTTGTTTTCTGTCTCTTGGAAGTCATCTTCTCTCTGTTGTTGTTTAATTGACAAGAATTATTATCTAAAATGGAGTCTCTCTCTCTCCTAGGGGTCCACTGACGCCTCTGGCCTTTAATTTCCTTAAATAACAAAATGAGGTTGACCAAAGATAAAGCCGTGACTCTGTGTTTCTGTGGAGCTCTTTACAGCAACTACACAATCCATTATGATTGTTTTAAAATGTGCACTCGTGCTGTATTTTTAATTTCCCAAATTTTCACAAATCTAATTCTCAGAAATCACAAAGAATATTCAACACTCAGTCTAAACGTCTGCAGCACATGTTAAACCTGGACCAGCTGACAGCTCCTGATCTGAGGAGCTCTGTCTCCTCCTGGTGGTCAGAGGGGAAAGTGACTCCTTTAAAACAGTGAAAAGTCTCCGACACATTAAACTCTTGACTGAACTGTTAGTGCGGCAGTTGTCTTCTCTGAGAGACGTTCAGCAGAGCCTGAGTGTGTCGCAGTCGTCAGTCCGGTCAGCGTGTGTTCACTGTGAGCGAGTGAGGAGCATCTCTGCATGGAAACATAATATATGAGCTTCATGTGACATCATGACACTGTGCGCCTGTTGTTCCCACACAGAGGAGCTAGAGGTGGGAGGGGCTGATGCTGCTGTGTGAGCATGTGTGTGGAGAGTACTTAGTGCAATGTATTACAGCCTGGTGTGTGTGCACAGTGGTGCCTTGTCCACACGTGAAGCCATTATGTGTCCCAGTTTGTGCCAGTGTAACTTTATGTCATTATTACTGAGTGAAGCATCAGGGAGAGGAAAACATGTCTGACCCTAAGTCTACTGTTTTATTGATTTATCAGCTGATATTATTTTTTCATTGTTTACCTTTAACGAAATGGAGGTTTCTCCCTGAACACAAATGTAGTGACGAGTCTGTTGAACCTGACCCATGCATCATGTAGCGCCATCCTCAGGTCAGTCGGCAGGGGGGGAGGGATGAGGGAATAACATGCAGCAAAGGTATCTGACCAGATGTGAACGGAGGATGTTGTGGTTCACTGTCAGCACTTTTTCTCGAAAGTCTAAAACTTTGGCTGACTTCCTGTGAAAACTAAATAACCAGACCTGAGAATGGTTACGTTGTTTTGCAACCTCCCATCTCTCCAGTATTTCAGAATCCTCCAAAATCCTTTGGACAATAACTGTTCTTTGACAAATATTACTAAATAAATAAATAGTACTATAACATTACTGTAAAACACAGCATATATTTCAGAATACTATGCTTATCGAGGAAAAAAAAAACGAATTAGTGGAATAAAATGTATTTTTAATATGTTGTGACCGTCCCCAGGGTTTTGGTCAGTTGCAAGATCTGAATTCTTCCTTTTAAATTGTGAATCATATGTCACATGTAATCATGATGACAGATGACAGAAGTTAAATATATAAACGTTTGGTGGTTTAGTCCCAGTTGCCAATCTCTTCTACATCATATTCATAGATACATTCTCATTTTTAATACATGTATTATAAAAAACTATTAAATTAGGCTAAAAGTGAAAATTCATGAGAGTGAAGATGTTGATCAGTATTTGCTCTGACCCTCTTCTTCCTTTAACCCAGCACCAGTTCCCCTCAGTACACCTGCACACAGTTTTTCAGGTTCTCTGCAGGTTCTCCGCAGGTTGTTCCAGCATCTTGGAGAACCTGCCACAGTTCTCCTGTGGATTTAGTCCCAGTGTCTTCTGTCTCTTCATGTGATCCCAGACTGAATCTACAGTGTCTAAAGCTTGTGCACAGTACTGTACATACTGTATGTGTGATAGAATAATTCATACACTGTTATAACCCTCATATATGTATATATATATATATATATATATATATATATGTCATCACCTTTGAGTTTCACATTAACAAACAGACCAATCAGAAAACATCAGACAGGTCCGTCTGACCTGAAGAGTGTTTAGATATGTGAGAAATGTTTCCAGCTGCCAACATTCCTCTGCTGACTTGCTCCCAGAATGCATCAGGGCCACCAATACAGAATGACCCGTAAAGCAGATGCAAGTATTTTAGTGGGAGGCTGCGAGTCCTCTGCTGGCAGGCGCTTAATGCAATATGTGCCCGTAAGATGAAGTCACAAACATTGCAACTGTAGTCGACTCCCACTCGCCGGGCAGCACAGACAGGGCATTATGTGGACGAGTACCAGCTGGTACCACGGGCTCCTCATCCTCCTCGGGACTTCATTTGCTGGTGCCTCTGAAATCAGGACATGGAACTGAAATTGAAGAGCAAACCTGTGAACAGTCTCCTTGGATGCATCGTCGCCATCTGCTTTTGTACAGTTTGTGCGGCTCAAAGACGTGAGTAGGGCTCTGATTTGTAGCTGAAGGCAGGAAGGGAGCGGTGGATGTTGATGAGGCTGCAGAGTGTGTGAGAGAGGCAGTTTTCAATGCTTGGTCCTCTAAAGTAGTGGTACCCAATCGTTTTGGCTTGTGGGCCCTGAAAATGAAGCTATGTTTACTGGTGAATTCTAATAACAAGAGCAAGAGTTTTTCCTTCATGTGAAGGATGTTCAGAGGCCCGAAGAGGTGAGAGTATCCAGTATTTCACTTGAAATAAGCAAAATTAGACAAAAATGATCAAATGTCAACATCATGTGAAACAAAAATATTCTTTTGCTCTCTTTAATCATCTCTTGGCCCTTCTGATTTTGTGGCACCTCTCCAGGTCCTGACTCCAAGTTGGGAACCGCTGCTTAAAAAAATGTTGTGTCTGCAGCACATGTATCAACAGGTATACACACCTGTAGAGTCTAAAGCACCTGTTCTACCTTAAAGTCAACTGCTATGATACATATAGGATTATGTTTTTGTTGACACTGTCACAGAGGGGTTAATTCACTTATATGCTTTAGCATTGAGCTCATAGTCACTGATGGTGTTGTACTGTTATATTCAAAGGTGTTCCTAATATTTTGACCCCTTCATGTATGTAAACTGGGAAGACAAAACTTTTTCTCAGTATAATGCTTAACTATTACCTCCGTAATAAACATTATATTTACACATTTCCACGGTGCAGGCCTTTATGTTTTTAGACAGATTTTATTTTTGGGCATTTTTTTCTTTAAAGAATAAAACTGATTTAGAAAATCTTTGAAATTTTAGGCATTAACCAGTGAATACTGACAGTTACAGCTGCTCATGTAGCTGGGAAACTCATTTGGCTAAAAATGACACACACAAACACAAGCTTTGTGTAGTTGTAATTCATATAGGTTCTCCACACTCAACAAACAGCGGGTGATTGATACCAGCTATATGTGCTTTTGAGCCACAAACCATCGATTCTATTTGTTGTTTCGAGGTTTATTGGTATTGACACGAGCCTGTTTATTTACAATGTTACCTGCA
This sequence comes from Seriola aureovittata, assembly GCF_021018895.1. NCBI lineage: Eukaryota > Metazoa > Chordata > Actinopteri > Carangiformes > Carangidae > Seriola > Seriola aureovittata. Next base: position 5,324,058 of record NC_079364.1, read on the forward strand.
GTAGATTTGTGGAACATTATGCAAACTGTGAAACTGAAAACTTTTGGTTGGGAGGCTGAAAAGTTTTGTCAAAGGGCCAAAGGCCGTTGTTTTTCCTGCCACTGATCTCTACCTTTCTTATGCCAGTTTTGCCGACATGGATGATTATGAGACAAAGGGCTCCTGGGCACAGACATGTAATTGTGTCTCTTCTGTGATCTGTTTATGTCTATTTCACTCATTTTAAAGATCTTTGTGGTCTTTTTGAATTTCTTTTAGTTGTTTTGTGTCTCTGTGGTCATGTTGCATGTGTTTGCTGTCAGTTTGCATATTCGTGCTCTTTGTGGTCATTTTGAAGCTCTCTGTATCTTGTTCGGCACATTGTTTGGTTGTTTTGCTTCTGTTTGCAGTCATTTGATTGACTTTTTGATTTTTCCATGTGCCGGTGATCAGATTTAGTTCCTGTTGGACAGAGCCAGGCTAGTTTTCCCTCCTGTTTCCAGTCTTTGTGCTAAGCTAAGCTAACAGGCTGCTTGCAGTAGCTGTTACTGCAGCTCAAACAGAGAGTGAATACAAGTATTTTTCAAAAGGTGAAATTATGTATTTTTTTTTTATTATTGTCACATCTCGTGTGTCAAAGTCTAATTTTTAACCTTCATCGTTTTAGTTTATATTGTTCTCACATGGAGCATATTCCTAAATGAAGTTGCATGTAATAAAATGACCTCAGACTGACACAGTAAATAACTTTTACCAGGTAGTTTTATTCCAGCACAGGAGCTCTGGCTGGTCTCTGTATGTGAACTGATTGAGAGGAAGGAGGTGATGTAGTACACACTGGGTGGATGATGGGAGCTCACCACGCACCCAACAGGTTACTCCAACCATGGTTGCTTTAGTTTATTGTTAAAATGTTTTAATGTTAGAGGATGAAGCAAAGAGGTGAGGATTTATTGTCACTTTACCTACAAAGTCTGATTTACCTGTTGCCTCTCACCTGTCTCAGTTTGCACGGTGCCTCCTGGTCCCGTGTCGGTCTCAGAAAACAACACGGCTGATGTCCAGCTGGTACAAGTCCGCTCCAGCAGTGATGTGACACTGACGGTCACAGTGAACCCTGAAGATCTGTTCTACCTGAGGGGAAATGCCCTGATGGTGAAGAAAGGCCTGGACTACGAGGTGATTTTACATTCATCACATGTAACACAAACAAAGTCCAAGCAGGAAAAAACAGATGGTCGACTGATTTTAATGGTTTTAGACCAGTGGCTCTCAAAACTCTGGGATGAGTCCCGCAGGGGGAAGTGGGCATGACTTTGAAAGAATATGATTCATGATGGAACGATAACCAAACATGTGCTCTGATATCTGTAATTACTGGAGCAATTAAGCCTCATGTCTACAAGATTTATTCTAAACAAAACTCCACGTACAAGATGGGACAGGTTTTTAACTGGAAACAAAGAAGCTGTTCATTAATTATCAATATAATAGGTGAGTTATTATCTGTGCAGTTCTAGGCTGTTGTAACTTGTTGCTAGTTGCTAAAAATTAATTTGATTTATGCAAAAAAAAATTTTTTTGCTGTGTGAACACCCAGATAAAAAATTTAAACTTCAGGTCCCTTCAGCAAAAGCAGCCAAAATGCCCCTCCAGCTAACTTAGTTTAGCTAGCTGTACCCCAGGGCTCACCTGGACTTACCTTTTCTGTTCCTCGGTGGAAATTCAGACAGAGAAATCGAAGCAACCGGACAATTTCCCTGAACGCAGCGTTTTTATCTCTTTATTTTTTGTTATTTTTTGACTTCCGGGTTTGTTATTTTTGGTGGGATTTTTTGTTTGTTTGTTTTGTTGTTTTTTCATATACACAATGACACTAGTGGGTCGGAGTCCTTCCTCTCTGGACCAGCTTCAACGCTGTTTGACGTTTAGACTGAACCTGACTCACCTGCAGCAGGTGAGGATCAGCTGACAGAGGAGAACACCTCATGCGCTGAAGCCCTTGCGTAGAATTCACACTGAAACGTGGCGTACGCCTGAAACTGGAAAGATGCGTAGCCTACGTAAGCACCTAAAAAATTCACATGTATGAAACCGTGCGCGCGCAGGGTTCCACGCACATTTTCGCAAATCATTATTTTTTCTTGAACTTTATTCACGTTCTCTTGATTGAAATGAGTCTTTATTTACACCCACGCTCTGTTTTCAATAGACTCTCACATTGCATGAACCAACGCGAGACTATGAGACTTTGCAAATGTTTTCCAACTTTATGCGTTAGTTTATCAACGGAAGTAAATGACCCACACACTCACGTACAGAGATAGAAGTGCGCTATTTGATAGCTTCACCCGCCTCCTCCCCATTAACACCACCTCTGACTGAGAGGAGACCTTCTCAGCAGAAGCTGCACAAACTCTAAAGGGTGCCTGCTGTGATCCACATGGTGACATGACGTTATTGACGTGATGTGCAAATGTAAGCAGATGTGGTTCAGTTTTAGCATAGATATGTTTGTCGGTGCTCACCCTTTACTGTGCAGATGCGGACTGTCTTTTCAGCGTGTGCATGCGGAGGACACACTAGTGGTCACAGGGCACCTTAAATGATCTATATTGGTGTTTTAAAAGTCTTTCAGTGGGCAGCTGCTAATGTAGGTGATGTTTTCTTGTTTGTTTTTTTTTAGTCATTGTCCAGTGCAACTCTGGTGGTGTGGGTGCAGTGCCGCAGAGCTGGCTCCAGATCTGTGAGTAGAGTCACATAAAACACAATAGCACATGCTTTGTCAAGATAAAAGCCACTTATAAAGAAAAGGTCCAGATGCTGTTTGTTTCTCTTTGATTCAAAATGTATTTCTGGATTCAGGCTGAGCTGATCCAGTCTCTGCTCTTCTCTCTCTCTCTCAGGTGAACGAGTCTGTTGAGGTCCTGGTTGAAAATGTAAATGATAACCCCCCAAACTTTGCACAAAACCACTACGTACTAGAAGTGAATGAGGTGAGCGGTGCTGGGGTTTCACATTAGTCTTCATTCTTAGTTGTTCTCACTCCGGACACAACGATGACTCTGAGTCTTGTCTCCTGCAGCTCACTGCGATCAACTCCAGCGTTGGACTGATAGAAGCTACAGACGTTGACTCAGAGCCGCTGTTCTATCGCCTGGAGTCAGCAACAGTAAGTTTCTACTGTAATGATTGACTGGACTCTACTCTGTGGTTTTATTCTTTTAGAGAGCAGCAGGGTGCAGAGATTAATGTCATGTTGTCATGCAACGTCATATTGAGGGTGACGAGATGACTGAGGGGATAAGAAATAAAATCTCTGTTACATAAAATTATGTTTGAGCGTGGAGGCTCAGTCTTAATTCTCAGCATCAGTTTAACATCATTAGTCACAGTCGAAAGCTCTCTAAAAAGCTAGTGAGTGAACTTTGAATTTAGAATATTTCATCTCAAAATTCAGTTAAATTTTCTTCTGGGTTTTCTGAGACAATCAGAGAAGAAAAAAAAATGTCACTGCTCACAACTCGTCCACACTGATGAAGGGTGACAAGGACATCATCAAAAACACTGGGAACCACTGTCTTCAGATATATTCCCTCCTACTGTTATGAAGACAACACTCAGGTTTACAGTATGTGTCATCAAAAGACACAAAATAAAGCACTTACACATCACGCACACATCATCTGTCATGTATGAATCAGATGCATATTTTTTAATTTGGCTGATCTTCTTTATTTGGTGAAATAATCATTATGTTCTCATATAAAACACTTATTATTATTACAAAAATTATTATATTTATACAAATTTTTATTCTCTTTTCTGTCTGTCTGTTAACGCAGGATAAATACTTCCGCTTGGAGAACATCAACACGCCAAAGATTCTTGTGAAAAGCCTCTTAGACTACGATGTCGTACAGAAGATCTCTCTGATTTTACATGTGCAGGTACAGTAATCATGAATACACTAAACAACATCCAGGTAGGCGTTGCTTCTCTTTGACCTTTGACCTGTGAAATGTGTCCCCGTGCTCCAGGACACATTCAATGGTTCGGCCTCCAACGAGCCGTTCTTCACCTCTGTGGCCACAATCACGGTTCAAGTGAGGGACGTTGATAACCGGCCGCCGTGGTTTCAGCCATGTCTGAGGACAAACTTGGGGATCGCCAAACTGTGTGTGAGCAGCGGCTACAGAGGGAGAGTGAACCTGACGGAGAAAGAGGTGAGAGATGAGTCTGTTTCAAAGATCTTTTATCTGAAGAGACATTCAGACAGGAGATGAAGAAATTAGGACTAAGGTGTTACCATGATCCTCTAGACCAGATTCAGTGCTGATAATTTGATTAAAAAAAGATATTTCTATGTATTCAGTGATTAGGCAGATGGAAGTTATTCTTACTCTGCTCACAGATTGTGTAGAAAGGTGCTGATGAAACAGTGAAAACTGTCACTTCATGTTTAACTACCCCCCTTAGATGTCACATGTTGAAAGCTCGTCATTGTTTGCTATTACAGAATTGTCTGTGAGAAATGTCTGGGTGTAAATGAATAAGAATGTTGGCTGCAGAATACATGTGTGATGGTTTTAATCCACAGGAAGGGCCGCTAGTGCTGGAGCCCGGCCCCGTGTTCGCCAAGGACGGAGACAAGAACCGGAGCGAGCAGATCAGCTACAGGATCCTTCGAGGTCTGAACTGTTCAACACGTTGTCTTCATTTACTTCCAGTGGTCACATATTTGTAAATGTAAATGGTCACTGGAGCTCATTAACATTCAGAACACCATTGGAATTAATGTTTCATACATATTGTTTTCACAGCTAAAGATAACTCAACTAGTTCCTTCATGGAGGGTTGTTGTGTTAGCAGTTAACAGTTACCCCCAATTAGAATTCAATTGTGTCTTTATATGTTTATGTTTTTTGTTTAAACTGTTTCAGAGAAGTGTTGATTCAACTTTACCATCAATTTCGAGGCCGTTGAGTTTTATTGCTACCACTAATACTATACTGAGAGGTGTTTGTAATATTATGCCCAAGGTAGACTAAACACCTAAAGCCTGCAGCCTCCCAAATGATCATAAAGTTGAATCAACACCTCTATAAAACATAAACTGAACATAACAAACTTTATGAAGGTGGGTTTATTGTAGGACTGTTGTATTAGCCTACATTAGTTTTAGCTAGGTGTTCCTAATAAACTGAACAGCCTAAATGAATAGTTACTGAAACTTCATGAATAGTTTCTGTATTGTAATGAGCTAATTGGGGAATGTGCTTGTACATTTACTACTGATTTGTTTCATCCTCAGGGAATGAAGGAAACATTTTCCAGATTGATGAAGACACAGGAAACATCACCATGGCTAAAGCAGCTGATATTGTCGGCCCGATAACTCTCACTGTTCTGGTAAAACAAATGATTTCCTGCAGAGACTCTGAATTGAAATTAAGCTATTTAGTCATTGTTTGTGATTTAAGACAGACATCAACTTGGATATAACTCTTGGACTAAAACACTTTTCGGTCTCTCCTGGCCACCAGGCATCTCAGGTGACCAACAGGGATCAGTTTGCGGTGACACAGGTGACCATCGAGGTGATGAAGAAGAGCAGGAACCCTCCTCGCTTTGAGAAGGAGCGATACGAAGGATTTATCTACAGCAACTCTGTCCCTGAGAGCATGATCCTCCGAGACCGAAGCTCCAACCGGCCCTTCAGGGTCCGAGCCCGGGACGAGGACTTCGCCACTGTGAGTGCTCAGTGTTAAAATTCCCATAATATTTTTTATTTATTTACTTTTTTTTACAATATCATTGCAAAGAAGTTCATTTTCTTTGGCGTTTTGCGGATAACTTGAGTTGATCAAAAGCTCGATAAGATAAGCATGAGGTCAGTTTGTCACAGTACTGGGCCCTGATTAGCTGAGATAAAGCAGTATCAAAATAGATAAAATGTATTTATTTATTTTGTGCATTTTTGTGTGTGTTTATGTTTGTGTGTCAGGGTGTGAATCCAGATGTGAAATACGAGGTTCAGTACAGCAGCTACGTCAACGTGACCTCAGACGGTTTTATGATCCTGAAGAGAGTTGTGAAGACGGAGTCATTCGCACTTCAGGTGACTGACTTGCAAAAACCTTGTTTACTAGCACATAGAAGCACCTCTGCTCACTTTCACTGAGACTTCTTTCAGTTTCCTGTGTTGTAAAAGTGTTTTTACTGCCTGCAGCTCAGAGCGGTGGATACGACAACGGGGGAGTTTGGCACAGCAGCGCTCTCTGTTCAGGTCATACCTGGTAAGACCACCAGAGTTGCTCTCACTGATACTGACTTCTTGCTGTGTCACATTATTATTCTGATTTGTCCATAACTAAACCCAGAAACACCAATCAAAGAGATGTTGTTAGTTTGCTTTTCCCACCAAACTAAATGTGTTTAGTTTGTTTTAAGATTTTAAACCTTGAAAACAACCATCACTAGGCAGGATTCACAGGCCGCATACTCACAGTCATGCAGACCCAGCACATCACTGAATGATGTTGTGGGAAATGTCTGTATAATCAAATTTTAAATGTCATGTATTTTAATGGATAGGCAGCCATGCACATAAAATAACAGATAGGGTATGATCGTATCACCTGTCACTGAAAAATCTCATTTTCATAAATATTGTCATATTCTGAATATGTGAATGCTTTTTTTTCTTGCTTTTGTTTTTGTTAGTCTTGATTCACTGATCCATCTTCTCTGCAGCTGTGGCCACCCCATCCCCCTCAAACATCGGCTACCGTCCGGGCGACATGGCTCTCCTGGGTCTGATCATGGCGGCTGTGCTGGTCCTCTGCCTCATTGTGATTGGCTTTCTGATTTCCCGCTTGTGGAAGGGAAACAACAGTATGGACAAAATATGTGAGGTCAGTCCATTTTCTTCTTTGAGGTTTCATCTCTGAAATATCCAAAGTCCACTCATCACATCAGACATTATATACATTGGTGAGGAAAGTTTTAAACAGGAAAGGTTTTGTAAAAGGGTGTAGGTTTGGTCTACAACAACCCCTTTGGCTTTTTAATGCCGTCAACCCAAACGATTTATTAACATACAAGATCTGAATTTAAATTCATGAATGCCAATACACAAATGTGACATATATACAGTACATGTGTTGAATGATGTTGTTATGTGTTACTATACTATGTATTATCAATGGTGAAACTTGGTGGTGCAATGGTTAAAACTGTTGCCTCACAGTGCGAAGATCAAATCTCAGCTCCAGCCTCCTCCCTCACTCAAAAGACATGCACATTAGTTTAAAAGGTAATTCTAATGCCTTACAATACTAGAACTTTTCATGACTCACTATTCTATAATGTTTGTATGAGTTTTTTATGCCTTGCAATACTATGTTGTATTTGTGACTTTTTAAGCCTTACTGTACTATGATGATTCTATGACTTTTTTTTTGTTTTAAATCTAACTATACAATGTCGTGTTCGTGACTTTTTATGCTTTACTATACTATGACGTTCTTATCCTTTACAATGCCGTATTCTTGACTTATTATGCTTTACTATACTGATGTTTTTGTTACTTTTTCTGCCTTACTATGCTATGATGTGTCTATGCCTTACTATACTATGTTGTATTTGTGACTTTTTATGCCTTTCTGTACCAAGACTTTTTGTTTTTATGCCTTACTATACTATGACTTTTTAATCACTTACTATATTATGACTTTTTATGCCTTACTATACCATTATGTTTTTATGAAATTGTTATGCCTTACTTTACTATGTCGTATACTTGACTTTTTAGGCCTATGACGTTTTTATGCCTAACTGTACTATGACCTTTTATGACTTTTTAGGCCTTACTATACTATGACTTTTTATGACTTTTTTATGCCCTACTATACTATGATGTTTTTATGACTTTTTGGGCCTTACTATACCGTGACGTTTTTATGACTTTTCATGCCTCACTATAATATGACTTTTTATGACTTTTTAGGCTGAACTATACTATGACCTATTATGACCTTTTAGGCCTTAGTATACTATGACTTTTTTATGCCTTACGATACTATGACGTTTTTATGACTTCTTATGCCTTACTATACTATGATGTTTTTATATTCTACTATACTATGACGTATTTATGACTTTTTAGGCCTTACTATACTGTGACATTTTTATGTCTTACTATACCATGACTTTTTATGGCTTTTTTATGCCCTACGATACTAAGATGTTTTTATGACTTTTTAGGTCTAATTATACTATGACGTTTTTACGACTTTTCATGCCACACTATAATATGACATTTTAGGCCTTACTATACTATGACATTTTTATGACTTTTTATGCCTTACTATACCATGACCTTTTATGACTTTTTATGACTTTTTAGGCCTTACTATACTATGACGTTTTTATGACTTTTATTGTCTTACTATACGGTGACTTTTTATGACTTTTTTTATGCCCTACTATACTATGATGTTTTTATGACTTTTTAGGCCTTACTATACTATGATGTTTTTATGACTTTTCATGCCTCACTATAATATGACCTTTTATGACTTTTTAGGCTTTACTATACTTTGACCTTTTAGGCCTTACTATACTATGATGTTTTTTATGACTTTAATGTCTTGCTATACTATGATGTATTTATGACTTTTTTATGCCCCACTATACTATGACGTTTTTATGACTTTTTATGCCTTACTAAACTATGACCTTTTATGACTTTTTAGGCCTTACTATACTATGACTTTTTTATGACCTTCTACACTATGATGTTTTTATCACTTTTTAGGCCTAACTATACTATGACCTTTTTATGACTTTTTATGCCTTACTATATTATGACATTTTAGGCCTTACTATACTATGTTTTTATGACTTTTTAGGCCTAATTATACTATGACATTTTTACGACTTTTCATGACTTTTTAGGTCTTACTATACTATGATGTTTTTATGACTTTTTAGGCCTAACTATACTATGACGTTTTTATGACGTTTTTATGTCTTGCTCTACTATACTATGATGTTTTTATGACTTTTTAGACCTCACTATAATATGACTTTTTATGACTTTTTAGGCCTTATGATACTATGACCTTTTATGACTTTTTATGACTTTTTAGGCCTTACTTTACTATGACTTTTTAGGGCTTACTATACTATGACGTTTTTTATGACTTTTTATGTCTTGCTATACTATGACGTTTTTATGTCTTACTATACTATGATGTTTTTATGCCCTACTATACTATGATGTTTTTATGACTTTTTATGCCCTACTATACTTGATTTTTTTATGACTTTTTAGGCCTAATTATACGATGATGTTTTAACGACTTTTCATGCCTCACTATAGTATGACTTTTTATGACTTTTTAGGCCTTACTATACGATGACTTTTTAGGCCTTACTATACTATGATGTTTTTTATGACTTGTTGTCTTACTATACTATGACTTTTTATGACTTTTTTATGCCCTACTATACTATGATGTTTTTAGGACTTTTTAGGCCTTACTATACTATGGCGTTTTTACGACTTTTCATGCCTCACTATAATATGACTTTTTAGGCCTTACTATACTAGGACGTTTTTATGGCTTTTTAGGCCTTACTATACTATGACGTTTTTATGACTTTTTATGCCTTACTAAAATATGACCTTTTATGACTTTTTAGGCCTTACTATACTATGACGTTTTTATGTCTTACTATACTATGACTTTTTTATGACCTTCTACACTATGATGTTTTTATCACTTTTTAGGCCTAACTATACTATGACCTTTTTATGACTTTTTATGCCTTACTATATTATGACATTTTAGGCCTTACTATACTATGTTTTTATGACTTTTTACGCCTAATTATACTATGACATTTTTACGACTTTTCATGACTTTTTAGGTCTTACTATACTATGATGTTTTTATGACTTTTTAGGCCTAACTATACTATGACGTTTTTATGTCTTGCTCTACTATACTATGATGTTTTTATGACTTTTTAGGCCTAACTATACTATGACGTTTTTATGACGTTTTTATGTCTTGCTCTACTATGACCTTTTATGACTTTTTAGGTCTTACTATACTATGACGTTTTTATGTCTTACTATACTATGATGTTTTTATGCCCTACTATACTATGATGTTTTTATGACTTTTTATGCCCTACTATACTTGATTTTTTTATGACTTTTTAGGCCTAATTATACTATGATGTTTTAACGACTTTTCATGCCTCACTATAGTATGACTTTTTATGACTTTTTAGGCCTTACTATACGATGACTTTTTAGGCCTTACTATACTATGATGTTTTTTATGACTTGTTGTCTTACTATACTATGACTTTTTATGACTTTTTTATGCCCTACTATACTATGATGTTTTTAGGACTTTTTAGGCCTTACTATACTATGGCGTTTTTACGACTTTTCATGCCTCACTATAATATGACTTTTTAGGCCTTACTATACTAGGACGTTTTTATGACTTTTTAGGCCTTACTATACTATGACGTTTTAGGCGTTACTATACTATGATGTTTTAGGACTTTTTTATGCCCTTCTATACTATGATATTTTTATGACTTTTTAGGCCTTACTCTACTATGACGTTTTTATGACTTTTTAGGCCTTACTATACTAGGACGTTTTTATGACTTTTAAGCCTTACTATACTATGACGTTTTAGGCGTTACTATACTATGATGTTTTATGACTTTTTTATGCCCTTCTATACTATGATATTTTTATGACTTTTTAGGCCTTACTCTACTATGACGTTTTTATGACTTTTTAGGCCTTACTATACTATGATGTTTTTTATGACTTTTTATGACTTTTTTATGCCCTACTATACTATGACTTTTTAGGTCTTACTATACTATGATGTTTTTATGCCCTACTATACTATGATGTTTTTATGACTTTTTATGCCTTACTATACTATGATGTTTTTTTTTTCTTTTTTATGCCCTTCTATACTATGATGTTTTTTATGACTTTTACTTTTTTACTATACTATGACTTCTTATGACTTTTTTATGCCCTACTATACTATGTTTTTATGACTTTTTAGGCCTTACTATACTATGGCGTTTTTACGACTTTTCATGCCTCACTATAATATGACTTTTTAGGCCTTACTATACTAGGACGTTTTTATGACTTTTTAGGCCTTACTATACTATGACGTTTTAGGCGTTACTATACTATGATGTTTTAGGACTTTTTTATGCCCTTCTATACTATGATATTTTTATGACTTTTTAGGCCTTACTCTACTATGACGTTTTTATGACTTTTTAGGCCTTACTATACTATGATGTTTTTATGACTTTTTATGACTTTTTTATGCCCTACTATACTATGACTTTTTAGGTCTTACTATACTATGATGTTTTTATGCCCTACTATACTATGATGTTTTTATGACTTTTTATGCCTTACTATACTATGATGTTTTTTTTTTCTTTTTTATGCCCTTCTATACTATGATGTTTTTTATGACTTTTACTTTTTTACTATACTATGACTTCTTATGACTTTTTTATGCCCTACTATACTATGTTTTTATGACTTTTTAGGCCTTACTATACTATGGCGTTTTTACGACTTTTCATGCCTCACTATAATATGACTTTTTAGGCCTTACTATACTAGGACGTTTTTATGACTTTTTAGGCCTTACTATACTATGACGTTTTAGGCGTTACTATACTATGATGTTTTTAGGACTTTTTATGCCCTTCTATACTATGATATTTTTATGACTTTTTAGGCCTTACTCTACTATGACGTTTTTATGACTTTTTAGGCCTTACTATACTAGGACGTTTTTATGACTTTTTAGGCCTTACTATACTATGACGTTTTAGGCGTTACTATACTATGATGTTTTATGACTTTTTTATGCCCTTCTATACTATGATATTTTTATGACTTTTTAGGCCTTACTCTACTATGACGTTTTTATGACTTTTTAGGCCTTACTATACTATGATGTTTTTTATGACTTTTACTTTTTTACTATACTATAACTTCTTATGACTTTTTTATGCCCTACTATACTATGTTTTTATGACTTTTTAGGCCTTACTATACTATGACGTTTTTTATGACTTTTTATGACTTTTTTATGCCCTACTATACTATGACTTTTTAGGTCTTACTATACTATGATGTTTTTATGCCCTACTATACTATGATGTTTTTATGACTTTTTATGCCTTACTATACTATGATGTTTTTTTTTTCTTTTTTATGCCCTTCTATACTATGATGTTTTTTATGACTTTTACTTTTTTACTATACTATGACTTCTTATGACTTTTTTATGCCCTACTATACTATGTTTTTATGACTTTTTAGGCCTAACTATACTATGACGTTTTTATGACGTTTTTATGTCTTGCTCTACTATACTATGATGTTTTTATGACTTTTTATGTCTTGCTATACTATGACCTTTTATGACTTTTTAGGTCTTACTATACTATGACGTTTTTATGTCTTACTATACTATGATGTTTTTATGCCCTACTATACTATGATGTTTTTATGACTTTTTATGCCCTGCTATACTTGATTTTTTTATGACTTTTTAGGCCTAATTATACTATGATGTTTTAACGACTTTTCATGCCTCACTATAGTATGACTTTTTATGACTTTTTAGGCCTTACTATACGATGACTTTTTAGGCCTTACTATACTATGATGTTTTTTATGACTTGTTGTCTTACTATACTATGACTTTTTTATGACTTTTTATGCCCTACTATACTATGATGTTTTAGGACTTTTTAGGCCTTACTATACTATGGCGTTTTTACGACTTTTCATGCCTCACTATAATATGACTTTTTAGGCCTTACTATACTAGGACGTTTTTATGACTTTTTAGGCCTTACTATACTATGACGTTTTAGGCGTTACTATACTATGATGTTTTAGGACTTTTTTATGCCCTTCTATACTATGATATTTTTATGACTTTTTAGGCCTTACTCTACTATGACGTTTTTATGACTTTTTAGGCCTTACTATACTAGGACGTTTTTATGACTTTTTAGGCCTTACTATACTATGACGTTTTAGGCGTTACTATACTATGATGTTTTATGACTTTTTTATGCCCTTCTATACTATGATATTTTTATGACTTTTTAGGCCTTACTCTACTATGACGTTTTTATGACTTTTTAGGCCTTACTATACTATGACGTTTTTTATGACTTTTTATGACTTTTTTATGCCCTACTATACTATGACTTTTTAGGTCTTACTATACTATGATGTTTTTATGCCCTACTATACTATGATGTTTTTATGACTTTTTATGCCTTACTATACTATGATGTTTTTTTTTTCTTTTTTATGCCCTTCTATACTATGATGTTTTTTATGACTTTTACTTTTTTACTATACTATGACTTCTTATGACTTTTTTATGCCCTACTATACTATGTTTTTATGACTTTTTAGGCCTTACTATACTATGACGTTTTTTATGACTTTTTATGACTTTTTTTATGCCCTACTATACTATGACTTTTTAGGCCTAATTATACTATGACGTTTTTACGACTTTTCATGCCTCACTATAATATGACTTTTTAGGCCTTACCATACTATGACGTTTTTATGACTTTTTAGGCCTTACTATATGATGACGTTTTTATGTCTTACTAAACTATGACTTTTTATGACTTTTATTTTCTTACTATACTACGACATTTTATGACTTTTTATGCCCTACTATACTATGTTTTTATAACTTTTTAGGCCTTACTATACTATGACATTTTTTATGACTTTTTTTAATGCCCTACTATACTATGTTTTTATGACTTTTTAGGCCTAATTATACTGACATTTTTACGTTTTAGTATACTATGACTTTATGACTTTTTTATGCCATACTATACTGTGATGTTTATATGACTTTTTATGACTTTATAGGCCTTATTATACTATGACTTTTTATGACTTATTTATGCCCTACTATACTATGATGTTTTTATGACTTTTTAGGCCTAATTATACTATGACGTTTTTACGACTTTTCATTCCTCACTATAATATGACTTTTTATGACTTTTTAGGCCTTACTATACTATGACTTTTTAGGCCTTACTATACTATGACGTTTTTTATGACTTTTATTGTCTCACTATACTATGACTTTTTATGACTTTTTTATGCCCTACTATACTATGACATTTTTATGACTTTTCATGCCTTACTATACTATGACCTTTTATGACTTTTTTGTGCCCTACTATACTATGACCTTTTAGGCCTTACTTTACTGTGACGTTTTTATGACTTTTATTTTCTTACTATACTATGACTTCTTATGACTTTTTTATGCCTCACTATAATATGACCTTTTTAGGCCTTATTATACTATGACGTTTTTTATGACTTTTTATGTCTTGCTTTACTATGACGTATTTATGGCTTTTTTATGCCCTATTATACTATGATATTTTTATGACTTTTTAGGCCTCAGTATGATATGACTTTTTAGGCCTTACTATACTATGACTTATTTTTGCCTAATCATACAATGTCATTTTAATTACTTTTTTGCCTTAATATACTATGTCGTTTTTATGAATTTTCATGCCTCACTATAATATGACTTTTTATGCCTTACTATACTATGACTTTTTAGGCCTAACTATACTATGACGTTTTTACAACTTTTCATGCCTCACTATAATATGACTTTTTATGACTTTTTAGGCCTTACTATACTGTGACCTTGTTACAACCAGCTCATTAGGGGAAAGGGAAGTAACATAAAACCCAAGATGTTAAGAGTTAAGTAAAGTCATTTATTAACAAAAGTAAGCAGGTTAAACAAAAGAGAGGCAGCACAAGAAAAACAGAGCCACCCAATAACGCAATTAACACAAAAGAACACCAGCAGCTAACAAAAGAAAAACAAAACAACAAAACACCAAACAGAGCTGCACTTAGCTTTACACTAGACAACAGCCAAAAAAACAACCCTTGCTCTCACAGAGTTTCACTCGACTCTAAACAGTTATCCACCACCAAAACAAGCACTGGTACACAGCGCAGTGGCGAGTCTGCGTAAGGGCAACACAGATCGCCCCGAACAAACAAATGACAGCTCTTTTATACGCTGGGTGGAGACGGGAGGCGGGCCCAGCTGATCAGGAGAGATGGCTTGCAGCTGGAGCATCGAAGGTGCAGCGAAAAGGCGGAACACTCCCAGGAAATCCCGGTGACGTCACGGGCATCCCCTCTCGCAGGGTCAGACGGCAACAACAGGCGACCGAGACAGAACATAACACAACCACACACAGGGAGAGAAAAGGGTTCCCAGAATACGGCCACGGCCGTAACATATACTATGACTTTTTATGCCTTACTATACTATGACCTTTTTATGTTTTTTTTTTGCCTTACTATACAATGACTTTTTTATGCCTTATTATACTATGACTTTTTTATTTCTTTTTTTTGCCTTATTATACTATGACTTTTTATGCCATACAATACTATTATGCTTTTATGCCTTATGATACTATGACTTTTTATTCCTTACTAATCTGTCGTTTTCATGACTTTCAATGCCTCATTATGACATGTTGTTTTCATGACCTTTTATGCCTCACCATTTTATGACTTTTCATGCCTTACTATACCAAGTCATTTTTATGACTTTATATGCCTTACTATACGATGACTTTTTATGCCTTACTATACTATGACTTTTTCATGACTTTTTATGCCTTACTATACTATGTCGTTTTTTTTACTTTTTATGCCTTACTATACTATGACTTGTTTTTGCCTTATCATACAATGTCATTTTAATGACTTTTTTTACCTTAGTATACTATGTCGTTTTTATGACCTTTTTAAGCCTTATTATAATATGACATTTTTATGAATTTTTATTCCTTACTATACAATGACTTTTCATGCCTTACTATACTATGACTTGTTATTGCCTTATCATACAATGTCATTTTAATGACTTTTTTACCTTACTATACCATGTCGTTTTTATGACTTTTTTAAACCTTATTATATTATGTCGTCTTTTTTTTTACTTTTTAAGCCTTACTATACTCTGACTTTTTATGCCTTACTATACTATGTCGTTTCTATGACTCTTTTTGCCTTACTATATTATGTTGTTTTTTTTTACTTGTTATGCCTTACTATACTCTGACTTTTTTAAGCCTTATTATACTATGACGTTTTTTGACTTTTTATGCCTAAATATACTATGACTTGTTTTTGCCTTATCATACAATGTCATTTCAATGAGTTTTTTACCTTACTATATCGTTTTTATGACTTTTTATGCCTTACTATACTATGACTTTTTTTGCCTTATCATACAATGTCATTTTAATTACTTTGTTGCCTCACTATACTATGACATTTTCATGACTTTTTATGCCTTACTATACAATGACGTTTTTATGACTTACTATACTATGTCGTTTTTGGCATAAAAAGTCAAAAAAACATAGTATAATAAGGCTTAAAAAAGTCATAGTATAGTAAGGCATAAAAAGTAAAAAAAAAACGACATAGTATAGTAAGGCATAAAAAGTAAAAAAAAAACGTCATAGTATAGTAAGGCATAAAAAGTAAAAAAAACGACATAGTATAGTAAGGCATAAAAAGTCACAAAAACGTCATAGTATAATAAGGCTTAAAAAAGTCATAGTATAGTAAGGTAAAAAAGTCATTAAAATGACATTGTATGATAAGGCAATAACAAGTCATAGTATAGTAAGGCATGAAAAGTCATTGTATAGTAAGGCATAAAAAGTAAAAGAAACGAAATAGTATAGTAAGGCATAAAAAGTCATAGCATAGTAAGGCAGGCATAAAAATTCATAAAAATGTCATATTATAATAAGGCTTAAAAAAGTCATAAAAGCGATACATAGTATAGTAAGGTAAAAAAAAGTCATTAAAATGACATTGTATGATAAGGCTTAAAAAAGTCATAGTATAGTAAGGCATAAAAACGTCATAAAAACGTCATAGTATAGTATGGCATAAAAAGTAAAAAAAACGACATAGTATAGTAAGGCATGAAAAGTCAAGAAATCGACATTGTATATCAAGGCATAAAAAGTCATAGTACAGTAAGGCATAAAAAGTCACTGAAACATCATAGTATAGTAAGGCATAAAAAGTCAAAAAAACATAGTATAATAAGGCTTAAAAAAGTCATAGTATAGTAAGGCATAAAAAGTAAAAAAAAAAACGATATAGTATAGTAAGGCATAAAGAGTAAAAAAAAACATCATAGTATAATAAGGCATAAAAAGTCATAGTATAGTAAGGCATAAAAAGTCATAAAAACGACATGGTATAGTAAGGTAAAAAAGTCATTCAAATGACATTGTATGATAAGGCAATAACAAGTCTTAGTATAGTAAGGCATAAAAAGTAAAAGAAACTAGATAGTATACTAGGCATAAAAAGTCATAGCATAGTTAGGAATAAAAATTCATAAAAATGTCATATTATAATAAGGCTTAAAAAAGTCATAAAAACGACATTGTATGATAAGGCAAAAACAAGTCATAGTATAGTAAGGCATAAAAAGTCATTGAAACATCATAGTATAGTAAGGCATAAAAAGTCAAAAAAACATAGTATAATAAGGCTTAAAAAAGTCATAGTATAGTAAGGCAGAAAAAGTAAAAAAAAAACGACATAGTATAGTAAGGCATAAAAAGTCAAAAACGACATAGTATAGTAAGGTAAAAAAAGTCATTAAAATGACATAGTATAGTAAGGTAAAAAAAAGTCATTAAAATGACATTGTATGATAAGGCAATAACAAGTCATAGTATAGTAAGGCATAAAAAGTCATAGCATAGTAAGGCATAAAAAGTCATAATAAGGCTTAAAAAAGTCATAAAAACGACATAGTATAGTAAGGCATAAAAAGTCATGAAAACATCATAGTATAGTAAGGCATAAAAAGTCATAGTATAGTAAGGCATAAAAAGTCATTGAAACATCATAGTATAGTAAGGCATAAAAAGTCATAGTATAGTAAGGCATAAAAAGTCATTGAAACATAGTATAGTAAGGCATAACAAGTCATAGTATAGTAAGGCATAAAAAGTCATAGCATAGTTAGGAATAAAAATTCATAAAAATGTCATATTATAATAAGGCTTAAAAAAGTCATAAAAACGACATTGTATGATATGGCAAAAACAAGTCATAGTATAGTAAGGCATAAAAAGTCATTGAAACATCATAGTATAGTAAGGCATAAAAAGTCAAAAAAACATAGTATAATAAGGCTTAAAAAAACGACATAGGTTAGTAAGGCATAAAAAGTCATATAAACGACATAGTATAGTAAGGTAAAAAAAGTCATTAAAATGACATTGTATGATAAGGCAATAACAAGTTATAGTATAGTAAGGCATAAAAAGTCATAGCATAGTAAGGCATAAAAAGTCATAAGGCTTAAAAAAGTCATAAAAACGACATAGTATAGTAAGGTAAAAAAGTCATTAAAATGACATTGTATGATAAGGCAATAACAAGTCATAGTATAGTAAGGCATAAAAAGTAAAAGAAACGAAATAGTATAGTAAGGCATAAAAAGTAATAGCATAGTAAGGCATAAAAATTCATTAAAATGTCATATTATAATAAGGCTTAAAAAAGTAATAAAAACGACATAGTATAGTAAGGTAAAAAAGTCATTAAAATGACATTGTATGATAAGGCAAAAACAAGTCATAGTATAGTAAGGCATGAAAAGTCATAGTATATTTAGGCATAAAAAGTCAAAAAACATCATAGTACAATAAGGCTTAAAAAAGTCAGAGTATAGTAAGGCATAACAAGTAAAAAAAACGACATAATATAGTAAGGCAAAAAGAGTCATAAAAACGACCTAGTATAGTAAGGCATATAAAGTCATTGTATAGTAAGGCATAAAAAGTCATAGTATAGTAAGGCATAAAAAGTAAAAAAAAACATCATAGTATAATAAGGCATAAAAAGTAAAAAAAAACGACATAGGCATAAAAAGTCATAGTATAGTAAGGCATAAAAAGTCACAAAAACATCATAGTATAATAAGGTTTAAAAAAGTCATAAAAACGACATGGTATAGTAAGGTAAAAAAGTCATTAAAATGACATTGTATGAAAAGTCATAAAAAGTTATATTATAGTGAGGAATGAAAAGTCATAAAAAGTTATATTATAGTGAGGAATGAAAAGTCATAGTACAGTAGACCTAAGAAGTGATAAAAATGTCATAGTATAGTAAGGCAGAAAAAGTAAAAAAAAAACGACATAGTATAGTAAGGCATAAAAAGTCAAAAACGACATAGTATAGTAAGGTAAAAAAAGTCATTAAAATGACATAGTATAGTAAGGTAAAAAAAAGTCATTAAAATGACATTGTATGATAAGGCAATAACAAGTCATAGTATAGTAAGGCATAAAAAGTCATAGCATAGTAAGGCATAAAAAGTCATAATAAGGCTTAAAAAAGTCATAAAAACGACATAGTATAGTAAGGCATAAAAAGTCATGAAAACATCATAGTATAATAAGGTTTAAAAAAGTCATAAAAACGACATGGTATAGTAAGGTAAAAAAGTCATTAAAATGACATTGTATGAAAAGTCATAAAAAGTTATATTATAGTGAGGAATGAAAAGTCATAAAAAGTTATATTATAGTGAGGAATGAAAAGTCATAGTACAGTAGACCTAAGAAGTGATAAAAAAGTCATAGTATAGTAAGGCATAGAAATGTCATAGTATAGTAAGGCCTAAAAAGCCATAAAAACATCATAGTATAGTAAGGACTAAAAGAAAAAAAAAAGTCATAGTATAGTGAAGCATAAAAATGTCATAGTATACTTCGGCATTATTAAGTCATATAATAGTAAGAAATAAAAAGTCACAGTATAGCAAGGCAGAAACTATAAACTTATTATACTATGACTTATTATGCTTTACTTTACTTATATATATATATCATGGTATAGTAAGGCATCAAAAAAGTCTTAGTATAGTAAGGCCTAATCTGCATCTCTATTATGACTTTTTTTTGCATTACATGTATACTAGATGTTTTCATCCCATTACTATACTATGGTGTTTTTTATGACTTAGTATACCATGACTTTTTATGCCTTACTTTAAAAAGCCCAAGGTTCAAACTTCTTGCTGTGAGGCAACAGTTCTAACCACTGTATCACCGTGCCACCCCATAAATAAATCATCATATATAAGACATAAAAAAAAGTCATACAATTCATTGTGACATTTTCATGGCATACATATGCAACTATACATCATAGCATTAAAGCCCAGTACAGGGTTGGTTTTCTCCACACTTTGAAACAGGAAAAAGATTTTGAATAAGTTTTAAAAACTGAAATAAACAATTTTAATATCCTCAAATTCAAATATATTTTAAATTACTTTGTAAAGAAACATGAACTGCCAACATAATTCCAGTGACAGTAGCCTGTAAAATAAGGGGCTTCCCTCTGAGACTATGAATGCTTCAGCCTGTGTTGTCGCTGTGATAAAGGACACAAAGACACCTCCATACAGTAATAACTCAGACGTCAGAGACAGACTCAGCTGTTAAATGCCTTCATGTGCGGTGTTCCTCCTGTGTGACTGTGATGAATATTTATCAGCTGAAATCCACAGAAGGGCTCTGTGTTAAAACAGAACAAATGAACCTAGCTCACTCTTGGGAACCACGGTGGCATCTGTAGCGTTCAACAATGCCTCAATATCCTCCATGCTTCATTAACTGCTGTATTAATAATGAGGGGCCTTTCTCCTGCCTGTAGTGCCTAGGGCCCTGTCTGAAGTCTGACCAGCCTCGGACCGGCCACAGGGACTCCCTGCAGTACACCAACGACGGCTTCCAGAATGAGGGCGACCACAGCCGCGGGGGTTCCAGGCGCTGGAACAACGCTCTCCCCAGACGGAGCACCTTCCCCCAGGCGCGGAGCCGCGTCATTCCCCTCGAAAGACGGAGCCGCCACTGCTCCTCCTGTGGCGTCTACACCAACCACGTCCCCAAAGGGAGCCCCTCTGCGAGAACAGCCAGGAGGAGCAGAGGAGACGGGGATGAGTACAGCATGAGGTCGATCCTGACCAAGCAGAGGAGGAGGGAAGGTCAGAAGACGGTGTGGTTCAAAGAGAGCGAGGACTCCTCGGACATCGAGGTGGAGATTATCCCAGACACTGTGGGCCGGGTGGAGGAGGAGACTGAGGAGGAGCTGGAGGTGGAGATGGAGGGGGTTGTCAGAGACCCGGCTGCCCCGCTGAGAGAGTCTGACAGCGGACAGGATAGCCAGAGCACAGGGTCCAGCGAGGAGCAGGACCGTGGAAACACCAGCTCAGAAAAAGAGAAAGGAGCCCAGGAGCAGGAGGGCTGACGTCAGAGGTCAGATGTCGAACTCAAGTCAGAGAAAACTGAGCAGAACACTGTTTGTTTTCTTGTCACTTTTTGGAGACTGTGGCCCACAGCAGAGGTCTCAGGATCTCAGGATCACTGGCAAACCTCAAGAACGGATTCAAGCATCCAAAAAGTTTTTATTTTCTACTGTGAGTACCTCAGAATAATGTCTGAGGTCATAACTTTACACAATGTTTAAAAATATTTACTTGTCTCTAGTCTTGGCCAAATATATAGTATGAAAGTGCATGGAGCGCAAATTTCAAGTCTGACATCACAACATATAAAGTTTAGTGTAATGGCCTGGTAGTGTGTGTTTGGGAATCTCTGATTTGCGTAATCTGGCACGACCGCTGGGTGAATTAAATCAGACTTCTCTGTAGTGATGTCACTATGTTCTCAAATCTCAGCCATGAGTTTGGTGAGTACAGTGTTATCACAGCTGAAAGGAAGGGCACTCAAATCCTCTAAAATAAGACCCAGTTGTAATCAAGTGTCTTGTGAGCAATGTTGCAAATCAATATTTTAGATTACTTGCCACCATTTTCCAATAAGGCACAATTTATAAAGGGTTTACATAGTACGTTGCAACTAATAATTATCTTCATTATCAATTAATCGTGTGATTGTTTACTGTATATATATTTGGTGTAGTGTGTGTTATTGTAGTTACCACTGGCTGCATAACACAATTTCCTATACAGGCTACTTTTTAGAGCAGTGAAGAAGAATCTATTTCTTGGAAAACTGCCATCAGATTGGTGCATAGACTCACATACTCGCCAATACCTGATCGAGTATTTTAGGCATCTCTGATACTAGTATCAGCACCAGAACAATTCTGGTGAAGTCTGACATCTTTGGATTGAAAAAAATGACCGAAACGATTAAATCCATTATTAAAGTGCCAGTGACAATGACTAATCGTTGCAGCTTTAGTTGTAACTAATGGCCTTTTTAGTTATTAATAAATGTTTTCAGAGCAGTTTTAAGTCATGATCAAAAACTTTTGAGTTGCTAGGCAACAATTCTTTTCATTTGAACCCCCTCCATCATGAGTTTAAAGGCCTTTGAGGCAGATTTGTGATTCTGAGTGGTATAAATAAAACTGACTCAACTTTCTTGCTGGTAAGTTATTAATAAAGGTCAAAGGTTTCAATTAGTGACTCATCTGGAATTATATTTGTTAAGTTATTAATGATGTGTTCGTATAAGGTCTGCACTTATAAATGGTCAAATGGTTCACTGGAGCGTTTTACCTGAAGAACACATTAGTTT
This sequence comes from Seriola aureovittata, assembly GCF_021018895.1. NCBI lineage: Eukaryota > Metazoa > Chordata > Actinopteri > Carangiformes > Carangidae > Seriola > Seriola aureovittata. The sequence goes on from NC_079364.1 coordinate 5,346,834, forward strand.
AATTTATTAATCATTAATAAACCTGTTATAAAGGGTGTCTTATTAGAAACTGGTAACGATCAGGTTATTGCAACATTGGATTTACAGGATTTTTGCATTATGTGACGAGGTTTATAAATAGTTTGTTTAATTTCCAGGAAACTCACTTTATCACAGGAAACAAACATAAAATGACACATACTGCAACAGACTGTATCCTGTTTTATAACCTTCAGTCAGATTAAGAAAAACCAAAGGGGCCAAAAGCTGATGAGTGACTTTCCTGCAGTGAAGCTGGTCGCTGTAAAGCTGTCATGGTTTCTGTCTCATCCACTCTGCACACATGTTCTGTACAAGCTTTACTAAACTGAACCAGTGGTGTCTGGATTTCATGGTGAAAAATATATGTGAAGAGAAAATGTATCTACTGAATACTAAACAGCTGAGAGGACTTTTTTATGTGGTCTGTATTTTATTGAGCATGTTCAGTAAAATAACTTTTATGGATAAATCTATGGTTAATGTATAGCTGACTTTTTGTACATTGATGTAGAGTGTGAGGGAATAATAAAGTTTGAGTCTAGGGATTGCCTCGCTGTTTGTTTCCTTGGCCTGTTCAGTGAGAAGACTCAGACTAATATCTGAGTGTTAAATCTGAAGCTACAGCCAGCAGCAAGTTAGCTTAGCTTGTCATAACAACTGGGATCAGGTGGAAAGAGCCTGTCTTTGCTATATTGGCCAGATTCTGTCAGATTTGGAGATATTTCAGGAATAAACACTCAGAGAAACCAAATCCTTCAAGGTTGGATGGTGGGTCCAGGTGGGCGGGGCTTGGGGCATAGCTGAGGGTGGTGACTGCTTTGTTGTGACATCAAAGTTACAGAAGTCCTGACGGCTGGTTTTAGGGCTCCGTTTCTGAATACAGGCTGTGTGCATTTCTCTGTGGACTGAGGCTTTGATACTTTCACAGTATTAATATAGAACCTGGACCTCTCACTTTATACAATATGGGATCTTTAAAGCTACACAACAGTAAAACCAGATTATCTTTTAAAAAGTGTTTATTGAGGCCAATCACATTAAGATACATCACAAATTCAGTAGTAGAGGATCAACTTCCTCCTAAAATTCAAATTAAAAGTGTTCTGTTTTAAACAAATCCCTGATTTAAAAGAAAAAAAAAAAAGAAAAAAAAGGATCATGTTTGAAAAGGGCAGTACCGATACAATCAACTCATCCCTGATCATATGAACCCATCACACAACCTATCAACTCTCCAGTCTTGTTCACGCACGCTGCTGGAAATCAGTGCATTTATGCTCTACACAACATCTATTGCTAAATACTTTTTGATTGCAAAGCAACAGAAAACGTGCAGCTCTGAATTTTTCTCTCCTGAAACTCGTACTTTTAGCTTTGCACTTGAACATATTGTTTCAGTGCCATTTGTGCTTACTTGGACTTAGCAAAGCCCACTCTGTTGTTCTCTCGGTCAAACACGGTGTAGTACTGGCCGATGAATACATCTCCCAGAATCCACAGGGGCCCGGCGGGGGCGGGGATGTCCAGACCCATGAAGCCGCTCAAGCAAATGGTCTTTCCACCCTGACTCTCCTGGATGAGACAAAGACGGAGACAAGGCTGCTGTCAAGTTTTGATGATATAAAATAAATAATACAACAAAGTCCAGAGGAAAGAGAAAAACAAGCAACCACATGAATCTGTGTGTAATCAGTCCTCAGACAACACACCAGCCTCCTCCTGGCTTTGCCAAATCAAACAAAGCTGCACTTGTTTAGTTTATGAGGCAACACTCAGTCACAGTGTTGTATTGTTACTGCTGGAGCTGACTCCATTTCACCCCCTGCTGGATGAAAACAACATCTCCTGCAAACAGACTCACCTTGAGGACGTACTGCTCTCCGGTCAGACTGTAGCTCTGTCCGCCCACGGTGAAGGTGATGACGGGCAGCGACGGGACCTTGTCACACATCACCATGTACTGAAACACAACCAGAATCACCTCAATGCACATGTCTGTTTCTAGTTCAAATCATGAGATTCATAAATGACATGAAAGGAGACTGAACGTATAAAACAAAATTAATTTTGTGGCAGTCTAATCCGATTCCACAATGGTACATTTATGTATGAAAAAACAGATCAACACATGAAACATACTGTTATCAAAAATGTTGCCAAGTGTTTTTCTTGACAAAACCTTTCAGCTCTTTACATCCATGGGATGTTTCATGTTTTCTGTTAAGTTTGAAAACTTTCAAGCAAACTTTCCTCTTTCCTTAAAAAGGTTTTTGAGCAGCATCTCTGATCATCTCATTCTCAAAAACTTTCCTGGTAGAAGAGGTTGTTCTGATAAACGTTAAGCAAATCCAAGTTTCCAAGTTACTTAGAGTGGGGATAAAACATTTATTTTTCACATTGTTCTGACATTTTAAAACTAAATTTGAATACTAACATACACCAACTGTGCTACATCCTACTGACCCATTTAACAGATTTGTTTTTGACGCAGCTTTGGGAACCCTTTAATCGGCGTGCTGTAGATAGAGAGACTGTATTTGTTTTTAGTTTCTATCTGAATCTATTGGTTAACCTAAATGAAGTAAAACCAGCGCTGAGCTTAAAGCAGTTTGACAATGGACCCGAGGACTGAGCCCTGCTCCTCAGACCCAGGACTCAAGGGAGTTGGTGTTGCAGAGGACAAGTTAAACTGCTGGAAACCAGTAGAGTAGATTGTGGTTCAGGTTCAAGCCTGTGTCCCTCTTTGTTTGTCTGCATCAAGGGATTAAAGTTCTGTAGCTGCTGCAGCCAAATTAAATCATTTTCCAGAACTACCTGTTCAGTGACACTGGTTGACAAGTGAGAGGATAACTTCATAAAGTTATGTATGTTTTATCTTTTCTTTTTCTTCAGTGTTTTCAAGTGAGGCTTGTTGTGTCCATCCCACCTGTCCCTGTATGAGTGGAATGGCTCCGATGGCTTTCTGCAGGGCCTTGACCTCGGCAGAGGGGCCGGTGATCAGAGACGTCCCGGTGTCCACGATGGCCTCGCAGCCGTCCTTACACAGGGTCAACTGGGTGCCCACTGCCATCCTGTTACACACAAACATGCACGTTTTAGTTTTGAAAGTATAATAACAGCATCACTGTGTCCCGTTGCCAAGGAGGTTTGGAAATTACACACTAGAGGAAGCATGTAGTGAGGGCTGTAATTACAGTTTACTCATCTGTTGATTATTTTCCATTAATTATTTAATCTAAATGGAAGAAAACAGTCTTCTAAGAGTGTCCCCTCTGTGCTGCCACCAGTCAGAGAAACAATAAATAAACCTGCCTTTTTACAATGACGATAGAACCAATATCATGATGTGTGGGTGTTGTATCTGAGCACTCACCGGTCCATGTGGACCTGCCAGTAGGCCTGGCGGGTGACGTTGACGTAGTTGAAGTCACCGGTGTAGTATTTGGGGTCAGTTCCTCCCAGCAGCAGCTCACCGCCGGGCGCAGTGTCTGGGTTCCTGAGAGAACAAAACATGAAGTCACACCTGACCGTCGCCACGGGAGACAAACACCAGGATACAACTGCTGAGGATGGAGTTAAAATGTTGTTCCTCAATGAAACCCTGTGTTATCAAGCCAGGCAGATAGTTTGGCTTTTATATGGAGACATTTCTAAATACATGCTTTTGAAACGGCTCTCCAGATTATAATGGAGTTTTGTCTGTGTCCCTCAAAGCACTGAAAAAGTTCATACCAGCTGCTTCAGGAAAAAGTATTTCTGTTTCCATTCATGTTATTTTGGTCAACCAGCTTCTTTAAGAAGGCTGGTACAGTTTTTCATTTAGACTGTTACCAGTTTTCAGATGCCTCAAAGTCCAACACATTTCCACAGTTTAAGGACCATTAAAGCAGCCGCAACATTAACATTCAAGCTCTCCTGATAAACATCCATGTAAAATTAAAATAAAACTTAATCTTGAAATTTACCCAATAAAATAAAATAAAAATTTGAAAAGTCTTAACCTCCTAGGACCTGGCGTCCACATATGTGGACCTCACATTTTGGGTTCTCTAGACCACAATACTAACTCTTTCTCAACAAGGGCCTGGTGACCACATATGAGGATATTATACTGCCACTCAGTAATCGAAATTTAAAACTAATGTCCTCATATGTGGACATCATTTTTCTCAGGTCCCAATCAGCCTATATAGCAAAGAATAGAGCTTGGGTCTTAGGAGGTTAAACAAAAATATTCAAACACAAAATTCAGATAAGTACAAGAAATGTCATGTTTTCATCCGTGTGAGAATGATCCATCTGCACATTTCCCTTATCTTCCATTATCAGTGGCCTCTACTGACACAGGCATCATATACCAGCCACAGATGCTTGTACACTGTGTGACAGCAACATTTGAATGGCCTAACCCAGACTTTTTCAGGGACTCTGCTGGAACAAGCTTGGCAGTGGTCAGTTCTGTCAGTTTGTGCTTGTACAGTGTTTTTCCTGTTTGTGACTTTTACAGCAGCGCGTGCAGAGTGATGCAACTTTTAACATTTGCTCTTTTCCACTGCAGGAACTTATCCAAACATTAACTGTAGCCATTGGTTTAGTTTGTGTTTCCCTGCTTTGGAGACGAGTTACTGTGAACTATACTTTGACACTGATGCGCTGTTGATTGTGACTGGTCAAGCAGACGTGTCGTCGCATTACAACAAGGACAACTAACAGAAACCAGGAAAAACAGGATGAAAGTAGATTACTGAAAACTAAAGCCTCACAATATGAGTAGTGGAGCAAACTATGGCAGGTGAGTGAAGGTGTGGAGTAATAATAAAAAAAATCAATTTTGGTTTAGGAACACCCCAAAAATCAGGTGGAGCTCAGTGGAAACAGAAGCAGAACCTGTGACGATGGCTACACATTAAATTAGGGGCTGTTAAGTTCCTTCATCTGTAGTCCCACCTGTTCAGGTAGAAGGAGAATACGTTCTTCTCCACCTTCTTCTGGCTCATGATGTTGTCAAAGACCGGCGCCACCCCGTCCACAGAGATGCGTGGGTAGGCCATGCCGAGGATCCCGTCAAACTTTGCTGCGATGAAGGCGATGCCAGGCTGCTTGATGGCTTCTCCGAAAACCTGCTTCTCCACTTTTATGTCTCCAATCTAGAAACAGGAATTTAAAAAAAAAAAACAAAAAAAAAAACAGAACTTAGAGGGTTTCACATCACTACAGTTCACCGTGACAGTGCTAACGTGTGAGACGAGCTTACTGTGCACGTGTCCTGACTGAGGTAGCCCGACAAACTGCCAGATCCATACTGGATGGAAAAGGAAGTGCCGTTCTTCACATATGTGCTGGACTTGCCAGAATTATATTTGTGATGCAGCACTGTGAAAAGAGATGTTATTATTCACTGTAAGTCAGACGCCAAGTCATTCTACAGAGACAAAGTGCACAACAGGAATATTATTATTTACTGGTAATGTATTTGTAGCTACATTAGGACTTACAGCAAGCAATGTCTAAGAGGGAGCAGTGAACGGAGGGAACCCACAGGTTGGAGGAACCCGTGTCAAACACCACACTGAAGGTTTGAGGAGGGGTACCCAGGGTAATATCACCATAATACTGGGCCTGGTGAGAAGAAAAAAAAAAAACATGTTTATTATTATTATTAAAAGCAACCATCAGTGTCTGGAAAGAGATTTAGCTGGTGTTTCCAGGGCTCAAATAATCTGATCTTTAAAAATCCCCTGGTAAATAATTCTGCAGCTAATCTCATATACTCAGAAAAATACTTGTGTCATGGCAGAAAACGGGTCATTTCTACTACAGCAGAGAAACTGAGCAGGTCTTATGATTAAAACAATGTCACCAAGGTATGACTGTACAAAGTGAGTCAGTCAGTCTGTTTTATTCTCATTGCTGATGAGGCCTCACAGCTGTCAGTGTCAGCAAATGTTATTAGGACGCAGGTCACATAGTTACCGAGTCGTGTAAATAAATCAGCTACTGCAGTTTAACAATTCCACTGAACAAAGCAAATGATTACTCCATCAGTTCAGGAGCTGAAGCAAACTTCTGTTTCATGTGACCGACAGCTTGGGGCAAAATTATTTATTTCTAAATATTGTAAGAGTTTCTGTCGAGTCATTGAGGCCACAAAGTAGTTTCTGCTTTTCTAGGCAAAATGCAGAAGTTTAATGTCTTTTTGATTGATTCAGTCAAATTACAGAAAATATGAAGGGTTTTTTTTTTTGGCTGTTTAAATGGTTTTGATTTGGTTTATGCAGATTTTGAATTGTAAGTCTTTGTGCGTAAAGGCTTAAATGTTGCACTTTAAACATTAAAAAAATACACAAAATGCCATTGAATTGGGCTCAAAACATGGACAAACTAAAACTTTCAAACAGGCAGACACCACTCCAGGATTCCAGGCACAAAACGACAGATGTGGATCAATAACCTGCATCATATACAATGGTAAATGAAAGATCTCTGAGTTCTGGACTGATGGACGAACAAAACAAGAAAAAAAAAAAATTATGGCAAGAGAAATTTTCTAACACTTCATGAATTAAATTTAAGACTTTTTATTACTTCAAACTGAGGAAACCAAATTCAATGTTTGCTTGTTTTTTTTTTTTTTTTTACTTTAAGACCTGCAGATACACTGGATAAGCCAATGTTGATCAATATAATCAGCCTAGCTTTAGTCACAAGGGTCAACACCCCTCATTTTGTGTAAAACAGCAACAGTAGTTAGAGAGATTATCCATCTGAAAGCCTTCTCCTCTCAGAATCCTTAAAGGCTGATTAATGTCTTTATGGAAGATAAACAGGTAATTACCTAACATTAGAAGTAAAATCGAGAGCAAACAAACAATATTTCCATGAGCTGACGAGGGTGAAGAGGCTTAGATCAGGAGCCAACATTGACTCAGCTGTCATATGGTAAAGTTTCCTCCTCTGTCAATCTCACAGCTCTATCACTTCAGAGCCAATATTAACCTTCATCAGAATGAATCAGCCGTTCTCAAACAGCAGATTTACTTGTCACAACAGCCAAGTCTAATTTTCCATTCCGCTGGGAGGATTTACAGAAGATGGCCGAGGCAGCCACAACAAGAGGACCTTTGTTGTTGCTCTCCCTCCGCTTGGCTTTTAGCTTCTGCATGGTGCATTAGGGAAAGTGAAGACTTAAGGGTCCACAGGTCAGTGGTTTGGACTGATACTTACGTCAAGGTAGTTCTTCAGGGTTTCTGGAGTGGGTGCATTACTGGAGGGGAAGCCAAAGTTGTACTTAAGGGAGTGTTTGTCGGCCAAAAGCTCCTCCGCTCTTCTCCCCGAGTCTGTCAACTCCCTTCTGATGGAACGGAATTTCTTTAAGGGAATTCTGGACGAGAAGAAAATGATTTAAGACAGTTAATTATGAGCCTAGTTCATGACCTCTTTCATCCATGCACACATTTCAGATTTGTTTTATTTTTATTTATTTTTTTTTTTAAATTGTATTAAAAAAATACAAATGCAGCAGGAATTCATTCTGATCATCAGCTGCTTCATTTGTTAAACACAAACACAGACTGTGGTGACCTTATAGGTTACGGTTGACCCAGTTCTGAGCCCTTATCTATAGTGTTATCATTTAGTGTGTTGCAATACAAGTGCTGCAGATGATACCGCAATGCTTGTCACCCAAACACCACCCTTTTGTCAACACAATGCCCCATTAACTCAATATTTCTATGTGACATAACATTGTCAGCTGTTGAGTTCAGGAACAGTCAAATAATTGCTCTCAGCATCAACAAAGTTTCACCCTGAAGAAATTAAATATTAAACAAACAGCAAATTTTGTACTTCATTTACACTGTAGTCATACTGTTGATATTATTAACTTTTAACTTCAGTGTTTGCACAGTTTCACAGAACAAATGCTTTGGTAATCAAACATGTGACCGAAACAACTCTAGACGAACATGTTGCTGCACTGTGGCTTTTGAAAAGCAGAATGTGGAAAAAGTCATTTACCACAAACTGTGACACAAACTGAGTAAAAGCTTCCTTTATTTTTAGCACATGCCACAATCTTCATGATCACTGAAAACTGCTGCAGCTCACAATCACTTGACTGCCAATTTATCTGAAGATTTTTGTAAATTATTTAGTCTAGAAAATGTGAAAATTAGAAGTGTTTGTTACAATTTACCCTAAAACAAGTAGCCTAAAACATGGTCACTCACCTGCAACTAAAGTGAGCAATGATTAACTTATATAGCGCTTTTCAGAACAAGTTACTTAATATTTCACAATAAAAGCATTTACCACACAGTATGAAACACTAGCAACAAAATATAATTAAAATAGAAACAAAATGAAAGAAAAAAACATCAGTTTAAAGATGAGTCCTGAGAAACTTGTTAATCTCTTGCAGAGTTCACAGCCAGACACAGCACATGCACAGTCTACCCTCATTTAAAGTTGGGTCTTAAATCATCAAACAGACAATTGGTGAGGACACAGCACTTCAGAAACGTACTCAGGGGCTTCAACGTGTAATTCATGTTTTATTTTATTCTAAACTCCACTAGTAGCTCCCTGCATGTTGTCTCCAGAAGCCTGGCTGCAGCATTTTGGACCATTTAAAGATGGGATACAGCTCCATAACTGTGGACTAACGAACTAAGGCCGCGAATTACGTCACTGATTAATCTGCAGACTATTTTGTCCATCAATCAATTCATTGTTTTGTTTATGAAACGCAAGTGACTAAATGCTGAAATTGCTTATTTTACTCAATCAATAGTCCAAAACACAAAGATTTTGTCCTCAGATTTGAGAAACAGGATGTGGTGAATGTTTATGCTTGAAAATTGTTTGAAATGATTATTGATTAGTAAAATAAATGAGTGATTGCTGAAGCTCTGTAATTAACCGACTGAGTATAATGAATGACAGTAAACACAAAAGCACCGATTACTACCCAGCACTTACAAATGACACAGTTGTTTGCAGTTCACTGAATATTTTACAATGAATGGCTAAAACGGGCTCATACATGCCATCGGAGTGAAAGTGCTGTGTTTTAGGGTTAACTGGCTGAGTGAGAGTTGGAGGACGGCAACAGTTTGAGGTGTGAACAGGCCTCAACGTGACCTATGTTTATTTTTCGCAGCACAGACTCTGGTGTCAGTAATGTGGTTGACATGTTGCACAGGATTATAATAAGTATCATGAATGGATCCCCGGAAACACTTCTACTTTTTACACTGTGCATAAATAACAAATATCACTACCACTTAGTGCTTAAATATTTAATTTTTTTTCCAGATGACATGATTTTATATGCCCAGCTCTGACTGGTCTTCAGTCTCCCTTTGATGCTTTTTATCACAGACTTGTTTTTTAGTTTCCTGTTTAACATTCAGGGCTGTTTGTCCTTTTCAAACTGTGTTGAAAAGGACACAAAAAAACAAGTTTGTACAAAGATATTCTGTACAGTCATGCTGCTCCATTACTTCAGCAGCTACATCCTGTTTATCACAGTACTTTAGTACTAACGAAAAATGTCATACTTATCAGCGTCCTCTGTATCACAAGGTCAGATGGACTTCCTCACGGACAAGAAGAAACAATCATCTCATGATCATTTATGAATCTGCTCTGTTGAAGCTTCAAAACAAACTCACAGCTACAGTATACGATCCAGTAACTAACTAAACTAAGATATTCCTCGTGTGTTGGCAGAGCTCGTTTCAGGTATTATGCAACTTTTAAATTGAACAAATGACAAACAGTTCTGCAAAGAGACCTTCATACCTCCTTTGTTTAGATCACACATTTTACACTTTTCCTTTGTTTTATTTGAAGTTTTGATATCTGTAAGAATATTTATTTGTGGTTTAAAGTACCAAAAACCATTTCAAAATAGTTCTATGTTTCCTTTTTCTTCTCTCTGGAACTTTAGCGCTCTTGTGTCTGTTTCTGAGCCTCTCTTCTGATTGGCCGGCTGTTTTCGGAATGATGCACAGCCAGGCAAACTACAGCTAACAGATTGTAGCCTGCTACTGTAGTTTGGTAAAACTCAACAGTAAATGCTAATAACGATGCTGAATCGGCGCTGAAATGAGCCGGGGGCGGCTGAGGGCGGTGTCTGTATAGTTGTGACATGACAAAGTTACAGAAGTCCTGATGACCCGGTTTTGATGCACAATTTCTGAATACAGGCTGCGTGCATTTCTCCATAGATTGAGCACTTTGATACTTTCACAATATCTATATAGAACCTTGACCTGCATTATAACCAAAAGAATAATGGAAATCTCACTTTATACAATATGGGACCTTTTATATTTTAACACATTATTATCTGATGTTTATATGACTCTTGTAGTTGCTTGTCTTAGTTGTGTTCTCTTAGGTCTCCTGTGAAAATCAAACTCAATTGAGACTAACTAAAGATTAAAAAATAAACAGACAGTTCAGAGGTGCGTGGATCCCTGCAGTGTAAGCTGATGTCATAAGATCAGACAAAGAGGAGATCACATGCACTGAGCAAACGACACTGAGAGATAAAAAGTGTATAATGTTACTTCTCTGAATGTAAACACGACGCTACAGCGGCTGCTAGCTTCTACATTAGGGATGGTGTGTGTAACGACCGTTTTCTGTCGTTGAGCGTTAGGTAACAGAGTTAACATTGTGCAAGCTAGCTACAAGCATTAGTTCACAACAGTCGCGTTAATACACAATCTCAGGCACTTGTTGTTCTTACCGGACCAAAGCGTCGCTGGTCGCGAGGGCTAACGCCGTGAAAACGAACAAGACGAAACTCCTCATTGTGGCAGCAGCTGGACCATTAAACCATAGACACGACGATGACCGAGCAATTCGAGCTGCTGTCGACAAACAACCGAGTTTTATCAGCTGACTGAAGTGGAGTCAGCGTCACGTGAGGTTAAATCCTGCCACGAGTGACGTCACTACCGGTGGATTTTTAAAACGAGATCCCGAGTTTCCATGGATTTGTGCGAGTAACGTAACGACTCCTGTTTGTTCTTTATTTGTCTTTTATTCAACGTTTCTGTTTTCATTTGATGTGCATGCCTCGTTCCCTATTTGTCTTGTTTACCTAACAACAACCCCCCATGGAAAAACAAAACAAACATAAAAAACAACCAATGTAACTACTAATGTAACCATGGAAACATGGTTGTGAAGCCGGAAACTGTCTAAATGCTATATAGACAAAACACATTTATAACCCTGATCCAAGAAACCAAAAATATATCAGATGAAATGGGAATGACAAAAATAAAAATAGGGAAATTAGGGAAATTAAAGTGATGACATAGCTGCTTAGTCAATAATGTGAGACATGAGATGAAAGTCAAAACCCTGACACATATGTTGATGTTTCACTAAAAAGGTTTTTAAACACATTAATTTGGTACCATATTATAAGCCATTATCATTGGCTTTACTAATAGATAATTTGTTAATGCTTTATAGATCAGCTATAAGTCGTGAATTAGAACAATTATTGGGTTGACAGGTTGTGGAAAATCCTCCACTTTTCTTGTCCGTTTAGCTCTTTAAATCATTGGGTAGAAGTCTGGAAAAGAGCTGCAGGACACCTGAGCCAAGATCCTTTTAGAAACTGTGTGCAAAACTTAAAAGAGAACAACACGGTGAATGTAAATGTGTTTATGACATTTTGAAGCAAAGATGTTTCCGTTCTGTTTTTTGAATAAAGTCTCTGTTGCAATGTAATGTTTCAATAATAACATGGCTGTGTGATTTAATGCAGTTATAAATATTGGTAATCCATTCATAAGTTTTTGAGGTTTAGCCCTTTTTAGTAATACATCAGGTCTCAACTAATATTTAACAGAGGCCCTTGGGTCTCAGTTGCTAAAGAGCCATTAGCAAAAGTTATCATCATCATTAATAAAAGGTTCTTAAATCCATCAAGTCAGCAGTTCATAAATGTCCTGCAGCATTTTCTTGTTAAATCAGTGGTTAAACAGTCCATATAACATTATTTCATGGTTTACTCTTAATACTCAGTGTGACTAAGGCCTATTAAGAATAGCCTATGTTATTAGGCAATGTTTTGAGTCAGTCAGGATTTACAGTAGTGCGTGTGTCACATGATGCTGGTGCTGATGAGTCTGTCACATGTTTCATTATCCTGCTGCTGTAGAAAAGAACTTAGAAATAACTGAGTCACGTATGTGATCACACTTAAAAGCATCAAGATTAGAGCCACTTTCACTTCCTTTGTTTTTAGCTGATTCATCACCAAAAACCACTGCCTCCAAAATCAACCAGCAACACTTCCCCCATCACACTTCACCCATTGTTCAATTCCATTCAGCTGCATTAATCATTAAAACCACCACTGCTAAATGTTGCTGGTGTTTCAGCTGCCATGTTGTTATAATGAAGCCAGCAAATGTAAAACAAGCAGCTGGGATTTTTGGTGCCGTGTAATGACGAGGATTGAACAGCAAGTGGCTGCCTCGCCACACACATCAGAGATCAGCAACAGGCTTCACACACAGTGTGCACTCCTCAAACCTCTCTCTCTCATTAAAGCTCAGGGGGAAACTCTAAGATCACAATTACAAACAGACTCTTAACAGCATGATGTCTTGTTGACAATGTCAGCTGCTAGTCTGAAGTCTGGCAGCACGACGGGTTGAAGAAGCTGCTGCAAGTTGAGTTTATGAATTCAAATAAATAGATGGAAATGTCACACACAATACCTGACCTTAAATCGCATGGAGAAGATTCACACTTTATTAAATGGTCTGACACCTCCAGCGGATCTGCTTCCTAACCTAATGTATGAAATGATTTTTGGAGATAACGGCACAGGACCAGCTGTAGCACGGCTGAGCTGAAGATGATGAACTCTCTTTTGCATCGAATATGAGAAATACCATAGATTGAAGTCCAGTCTCCAATTTCTTGTCCATAAACAAGATATACTGCATATAAATGACAAGGGCTTCAGTTCGGACAAGGTTATAGACCTGAGTCAACAAACAATACATCAGAAAATACTGGTAACTTCAAATGTTGTCTTGCAGAGCTGCAATGATTAATTGGTTAATCCATCAGTTGACAGAAAATGAACTGGCAGCTCTTTTGATCAATCATCATTTCAGTCATTTTTCAAACATTCTCCAGTTTCAGCTTCTCAGATGTGACGATTTGCTGTTTTTCTTTGACCTGTGAGACATTAAATTAAAAAATATGTAGCTTTTAGACAACTGAAGATATCACCATGTGCTGTTCTTACATTTTATAGACTAAATGACTGATTGAGAAAATAATCAGCAGATAAATTGATAATGAAAACTGTTAGTTGCAGCTCTATCGTCTTGTATTAGTCCCTGTATCAAACTGATTGATCTATCAGTTCTTATTTTGCTGTTCTCTGTCATCCAGCTCGATTATATCTGGAAGACTTGAGCATACAAATAAGGACCAAGCATTTTATACCTCTATCTGATCATGAATTATTTAAAGCTCTTCCATTTGCCTCTCAAGGCAGGAAACGTCTGCTTAGCGCTGCCCTCCACCTGATCAGTTCATCAGCAGCTGAAAGTCAACAACAAACTTTCACTTAGCCTGAGGTTGTCTGCAAAGCACGCACAAGCCTTAAAGGAGTAGTTCAACATTTTGGGATTTATGTTTATTTGCTTTCTGGATGAGTTAGACGAGATGATTGGTACTCATATGGTCATATGACTCTGGATTAGGAAGGCAGTTATTTATTTGTGGGTTTTAATATCTCAGAGGGGCAATATTGCAAATTGAAATGCTTAAATTAATATCGTTCTTTGGTTTATTGCACAAATAATTATCATCAGGTGGATAATTCATGAGAACCATGTCCCACTAAAGCTGTATATTTTATTTATTTATTTATTTTCATGTTATAGCAAAACAGAGAGCTCTAGGTTTAAACAAACAGGAACTCAGTATATTCTTGCTATTACCATCATGGTTTACTTTTAATACTCAGTTTGACTAAGGCCTATTAAAAATATGGCAATGTTATGAGTCAGTCCGGATATACACTACTCTATGCATCACATATTAGTGCAGTGGTGGTGCTGATGAGGCTGTTTAAGAACTGTTTAATATGGTTTTACATGCCAGCACTGACACGTTTAATTATCCTGCTGCTGTAGAGAATAAGTTGGAAATGACTGAGTAATGTTTGACAGTGACAGACACCCTTAAAAACATCAATATTAGAGCCACTTCAGTGACATCTAGGATCACTTCCTGTGTTTTTGGCTGATTCACCACCAGTAACCACTATCTATAAAAATGTTTTCTAAAAACACCCAGCAGCACTTTTCCCATCAAATTTTACCTGTTGTTTAATTATTCCACTCAGCTGCATCTTGAGATCGAATTTGATTTGCATGTATCACCCAGGGATGATGACAGACTTGTTGAAGTTACAGTAATGGATGGTTGAGATGTTAATTTGCAGGATTGACAACAGCTGTGAATGTAAAAGTTTAACAGTGTAACTGAAAATTTGCTGCATTGCTCCACAGAGCAAACACACTCGCAGGTGCTTTATATTCAGTGGCTTTTACAAGTGGTAATGCAGGTCAGTTGGTCGGTCCATCACTTTTGTACAGATTGAAATATCTCAAAAATCACTGAACTGATTGCCAAAAAATCATTCACAAACATTCATGGCAACCAGAGGAGGAAGTGTAATGAGTTTGGTGATCCCCTGACTCTTCATTGTGGTTTTAAGTGGAATGTAATAAGTTTGGTGATTCCCTACATTTTTCATTTTCAAAATTTGTATTTTTTCCATGTCAGAGCCAAACCAAACCTGGAGCAGGTTCTGTTCCAGGAAAATGTAAAACTCTTCGATCCACAGGTTTATATATGGATGGTGATGTTTAAAGGTCCCATATTGTATCTTTTTTGGTTATAAAGCAGGTCTAGGTTCTATATTAATACTGTAAAAGTATCAAAGCGCTCAGTCCACAGAGAAATGATCACAGCCTGTACTAAAAAACTGAGCCTTAAAACACGCCGTTAGGACTTCTGGAACTTTGTGATGTCACAACAAAGCAGTCATTGCCCTCAGCCATTCCCCGAGCTCCGCCCACCTGGACCCACCATCAAACCTTGAAAGATTTGATTTTTCCAAGTGTTTACCTGAAATCGCCTATATTTTTATTCAATCACACAGAAAACAGTCAACCAATCAGAAGAGAGGTTCAGTAGCCTTTGATGAACCCTATTTCCCATAAGCCTTTGACAAAGATGGGTTAAATGCATAGACTTTGTATAAAAAAAAAACACCACTCAACAGAGGAGAGTCTGAGCGAGTCGCTGTCAGTTCAGACAGGTCTGTAATAACGGCAAGACAGAGAGGTTTGAACACTGTCGAAGGTTTTAGACACAACTAAATGACTTTAGAAGAGAGCGTTGGGGGATTTTATGGATGTGGATGAAATCAAGTCATGATGAACCACTAAATATCCACACTGCTGCAGGGACCCTTCACAAATCAGAAGCTGTGAACTTTTACTACTTGGATATAAGAGTCCAGGGGTCCAAAACAGACATAAAAGTAAAGTTTAATATATTTTTTATTATATGACTATTCACATTGAAGAAGTTGACAAAGTAATGTTAGAGTAAGGTTAATACTCTGTGGAAAAGAACAAAGTTCAAATGAACTTAATCATCATTAGGAAGTTGAAACAAATGTGAGTCATGTGAGGCTGAGCAGCTTTTATCAGCAACAAAGAAGTCTGGACACAACGTCAAAGCATCATATCAGATGGAAAATACGAGCTGATGGGAAACGTGTGGACAATCATGAGAACATTTGTTCAACAAAGTCAAACTGCAACAACAAAGAGGAACATGGGTCACAAGCTGAAAGGGATGTGAGTCACATCTGCAGCAATATGAGGTTGACAAACACTGATTTCAACAGCGAATAATTTTGCCTAATCACTTATTTGTGGCTGTTTGACCAAGTAGCCTGAGGCCCCCTGCTGGCTGCTCTGTGTCCTGATAAATGAAAATCAATGCAAAAATATTCAGACAATTTGACTCAGGCAGCAAACAGAGAATTACCTATTTAACAACATAATTAACGAGACTTTAACAGCAGAACTGATTGTTTTGCGCAGGTACAACTACCCCTCTCTAAACCATTGCAGTGTTCATATAGCCACAACTAAGGAATTCTAATGCTATAGCCGCCAGTTATAAGTCTAGACATCTGTTCTTACAACTCTGTGGCAACAGCTTCTGTTTTTGTGCACACTGCACAGTTTCTGACTAAAATAAACTGAAAAGTCAAAACAAAATAGAACAAAATCTACTTCAGGCAAAAAAGGAAAGTGAAAAGGCCACAGACAAAAGGCTCAAAGATGACTAAATAACTCTTAAAATGAGGCAAAGCTGAGTGGAATGGAGGGAGAGAGTCTTCAAGACTCAACCACCAGAATCTCCACTCGCACTTAATTAGGAACTAAGACATGGGTAGAGCCTAATGCGGCCTAATGGGTGTTCCTGATGAAGTGAGGTTGGCAGGTGAGGTAAATGACAAGGCTGATTAGTCACAATAAGTTATTGACCATCAGTCCTCAGAAACAGGAATAACCCAGGACAGCGCCAGATTCAGAGACCGAACACTTCTAACATGCAGGAAGGACAGCTGGTAAACAATCACGGCTTATAATGTCACAGCCCCACAGACTGTGAATAAAGATGGACGTATCCTCCATGACGTCACCCACAGGTTTCTGAGGAACGGTTTTGAAGCTCAGAGTGAGCTGCACCATCGTTGCCATCTTGGCAGTGCCTGACTCCGCCCCTAACTCCCAGCTAATCAAAAAATGAGCAAAGAGGTGGGGCATGTGTGGAGTAGTCTACAGGTTTTTTTTTTTTTTTTTTACAGTATGTCAGTGCATCAGTAGGTTGTTTTAAAAGTAAGTACTCCAGCACTTTAACTCAGGTAAAAATATGACTGAACAACTTTCACTTGTATTGCATTAATGTTTGACCAGGAGTATCTATACTTTGACTCAAAGAATGAAGTTGTGTACTTTGTCCACCTCAGCTCCAGAGACTGAACTCTGAGTTTTGATCTTTAGCAATAAAACCAAACATCACATTGAACTCAGAAGATTGTTTGTGTTATAATTGAGTCTGAAAGTCTTGTTGTGGAGGATCTGAACTCATCTGGCTCAGGTGATGATTTCTCTCCCTCTCTGAACTCTCACCGTCCGCACACCGAGCTGCACAGGACTGTCTGCGTACAGTGATGCCATTTTCTAAGGGAATTGACTTTTATAGGTTGATCTGTTATCTGCAGCATAAGTTACCATGGCGATGGACCCTGGTAAGAGGTGAACCTCCATCATAACCCTGAAAACCCAGTGGAGGCTGTTATCTGTGAAAAGATCCCATTCTCCAACATGCTTCACTGTTTCACATGGAGATGCTGGTGAACATGTCTGTATTGTTCTCAGCTGTCTCTACATTTCTTTGCTCTTCACTTCCTTTGAACAAAACATACACGCAGCAATAATCACATCAATCTGAATAACTGAGGCTTTAGATAAAGAACTTCCTTCATAAATTATTCACGATGAGCTGTAACGCTGGAAGGCAAACCTACTGTACAACTCCTGCAGAGCCCTGCAGCTCAACTGTTCAATGCAAACAATACAATCATCATTACAGTAAACTCCTCCGTGGCGTTGTGGTTCTTTGACTGTGAGCAGGTGATGAAGCATCGTGTGTGGAATGATGGGAAATAAGAGCAGATGGTCCGACGCGTGGAGCAATTGATCGGGCTTCAAGCACATGTTCTGAAATGAGATCCTCTCCTCTCCTTATTGATCTTTTTATAGAAAACAGGGAAAATGGACCGCAGACTTTTTCATTTCTCCCTGTTTCAGCTATAAAAAAGACCACCTGCGCCAGAAATAGTTTAAAGTAAGACACTGGGTGCCATTGCAGCTGCTGTCACTCAGGCATTCAGGCTTAAAATTGCCAATTGCTTTGTAGTTAAATTTTCTGTCATCTTGTCAAACCTGGTGAATCATAAATCGAGCGCTCTCACACTGCTTTCTCTGACGTATTTCCACGCTTGTGTTCTTTTGTAGAGACTTAAACACTGAAACTTTTTAATCAGCCCAACATATTCCTCTAACATGCTGATTATAATGACACCGTAATTTGCAGTTTTCTCTGTGCCTTACGGAGTTCCTTGCTGACTTTCTCCTGGAAATTAAAAAAGACCCTCTGCAAGTCCTTGCTAGCTCTTTAACAGGAAACACCATTAGAGAAACAAGTCATACATATAAACGGCCGACTAATGCACAAAGTTCTATTAAAGGAAACAGAGCTGAGGCTTGGGGATAATTACCATGCCAAACAGAAGTTAGTTAAAAATCCACTATATAAGGTCAGATATATTCATCTCAGCTCTTACTTTACTCCGTTTTGGTTCACCTGTCTGTTCAGTCCACTTCCTGTGTGGAGAAATACACTCAGACTTCATGAGGAGGAGACCCGACCCACACCGACACCCATTGTGGATTCTGACTCACACTCAGGAGAAACATTGGGTGCTCTGCATTAGGCGTCTGACTGTGTCCACTTTCATTTTAAATTCATTGGCTTGCGAAGGGGGGCGGATCTGCCATTACTTGAAAGTGCTGTTTCTCTCGTCGTCGTCAGTGTGTTTTTGTGTCTAACTCCTCATTCTCACTCCTCTCCCTCAGTTCATCCCTTGGCTCTATAAATACTTGAATTGTGACGCATTGTACTCTTCGGCAACACTCTCAGAAAGCCTCAACAAACAACCTTAACTAAAAATCGACAGAGAGCCTGAAGACCTGTCTGGCAAACCTGCAGCTAAAATGATATGATTTTTAACCCTTTGTGGCTCCTGCCTGGAGAAAAGAAAAGATGCAGGCTTTTCATTCAGATGTTAAAAGTTTTCTTTGGCACTAAATGGCTAATTTCCTTTCATCAGATATTCTGAACCCACCTCCGTGCATGTAAGAGAGCTTCTTCAGAAATAAGCGTCTTTGAAAGGACTTGCCTGGGTGCTTCTATTCAGGCCTTCATTCACTGATGTAATGAAACCAGCTTGCAGGTGCCTGCTGGCTTTCACTGTTTTTAATCAGGAAACCTGCATGTAAGGTTTCTGAAAAAGTCATATTTCAAACAAAATGCCCAAAATAATTAGTAAAGAGCATGGTTTTAAAAAAGCACAGAGGAACGGAGTATTAGTGTGTCTCTGATTTTAATGTGATTTTACAGGGGAAAACAAGAAACAACTCATAAACGCAATGCGATCCAAGCCTGATATACTGTATGCACAGACAAATTCAGCAAATGCATTCATGATAAACAATGCTTTGGGGATTTTTCCACCTACAATATGTAGTAAATTCTGCTGTGGCTGATTAGCAGCAACTTCCACTGTTTACACTGCACAGCTCTGCAGACTCTGCAAATAGAGAAGCTGTAAATACACGGACTGATGTGGGTCTTGAACTGCAGCTTTGGTGCACCCTCAGTGATGCTCAAGGTTTAGTCAGAATGAAGAGGAATATTCTGACTAAACTTCTCTTTGTTTTTGTTTGTTCATATTTTGTCTCTGTCTCAATCTTTGTAGTGTTGATGAAATGGACAGAAGCGCACTGTTGAAAAAGGCAAACCAGGCAAATGCTTGGGGCTTCCAAAGGGGAAAAGGGGCCCTCAATGGCCCCTCTTATTGGCACATTTTGCAAACACAACTCTAAAAAACCTCAGATAAATGTTCTGTTGTCTATTGTAAACATATCTGGAGGCTCAATTAAGCACTGGAGAGACAGCTGCGGTATTTCTTTATTATGTCCCCTTTGCAACACAGTCCAACATGCTGAAGGTTCCTAGATGAAATATGTGGGTAGGAACCTTCAGCATGTGTTGCAAGGGGGACACATTGAAAGTCCGGGAGACAACATACAGCTGTCTGTTGGGTGGATAGACAACAGAACATGATGTCAGAAAGAGTGACCGTAACGACGGAGCGATGGAGCAGCTACAGCAGGTAGGAGAGGAATCTTCTTAAATTTACGGGCCACTTAAGGACAAATCTGTTCGCAGTACTGATTCTTGCATTGTGAGCAGCAGGGGAATTAGATGTTATATTTAAACAATGCCAGCTGAAATCCTTCTGACTTTTCTGTTCCTAGATGAGTTTTACATCTTCTCCCAGAGTCCAAAGACGTGCAGATGAAAAATTCTAGCTCTAATATGAGATACAGGCGTGAACTATAGTTTGAATGTGTATGTGTTGTAGCTCTGAGATGGACTGACATGCACCATGCTTCTCATCCAGTACTGGGATATTCTCCAGCTCCCTGGTCCCTGAATTAAAATAATGAATCTCTACGGGTTCCATTAAAATTCACTTGGTGGCGTTGGGATTATGGTACGTGACAGACAGGCGGGAGGGGTGTAGTCTCCCCCGATTTCATCACGGAGAACGAGATGAATCAACAAAGTCAGTTTCTTCTTTCATCCAGAATTCACAAGTCTCAGCCTGCGGTCGATAAGCCTTTGTACTCTGAGTTATCTCTGAGATAAAGATGCTTTTCTTCACACACATTAACTGAATATGACAACTTGGAAGCACGGCACAATTTGAATGTCACAAATGAAGTGGTTTTTTACTGTGACTGCAAAGATATGACTGCTGTGTGTGAAAAATTAGAGCTAATTGGTCGCCATGCCAACACCCCGAGTCCCAGGCCATGATTATTGACTTCATAAAGTGGGCAGATATAGACTCTGCAGGTTACAGAATTACCTCATTAACCTTATCTAATATGTAGGTTTCAAATGATTCCCATATGTTTGATCTTACATAATACTGTACATCAGACTGTGACTTCTATCCACACATTACAGCTTTTAACACACACATACAGAAGACACTGAATGAGTGTCAACCGGGGAACAGTGAGTGTATAAATAAAACAAATTCGAGGTATTTCGACTTTAGGTGTCAGATCTCATCTCCACAACAAGCGTTGAACAATGTGCGGAAACTCTTCAGCTGTAACACATGAGGAGAAGCAGACAGGTGAGTAAAAAGACAGGTAGACAGACAGACAGACAGACAGACAGACAGACAGACGGACACAGAGACAGGCGGACCGCTTAATAAACGGACTCATCAAATTGCAGAGGGATGATTGACTGAAAAGTGATTGGCAGGCAGGAAGAAAGACAGTAATACATACACACAGACACACACACACACAGACACACACACAGCTGCAGACAGATAGGTAGGCACTCCACAATCCACATCTTGTTTCCATAGCGACCAAGTGAACAGGGATCCTTGTTCAGATCAAATATGTTTTCCAGTCTGAACCATTCAGCTCTTCTGAAACGAACTGGTGTGTGTGTGTGTCTGTATGTGTGTGTGTGTCTGTATGTGTGTGTGTGTGTGTGTGTGTGTGTGTGTGTGTGTGTGTGTGTGTGTGTGTGTGTGTGTGTGTGTGTGTGTGTGTGTGTGTGTGTGTGTGGCCTTTGAAATACACCCAGAACTCCCAAAAATCTAACTTTTTACATTTACAGAGAAACTTGTTGGGACATGAGGATGCCTGTGCTCAGTCTGTTCATCCAACACGTCAAACTAAATCACAGACTCGCCCTGACCACACTGCCATGAAATATGGTGTTGATATTCATGGGAAGGACCTACACTTGAGTCACATAAAGTTTGGGAAGAAAAAAAAAGAGCTACTCGGCTAATTTTAAATTGAAACACTGAACTACAAGCACTATTGCACCAACTATAACTTTTTTCTTAAACCTGCAGTAATCAATATTTTTTTTATTGAGGATGAATTTCAGTGATGCCCTTCCTTCTATTTAGCGCAGCATCATCAGGTTCAATTTTAATTTGTCCCGACATTTCTATCAGCCTTGTTCAATTCTAACCACAGGTACAAACAGAGTTATAAAAGCAGAGTGAGCAACAGACGTTTTTTGTTGTTATGATTTCAACAATTAATGAAATCAATGTGTTTAATATTTAATGTGTTGAAAGAAGAGAATTATCACCTGATCTCTGTTGTTTTTCTCTCACTGCTCATGTCAACTGTGTTTTCATCTGTTTCCAGTGAAAAAGCTGTAATAAACTCACTGAGTATACCTGCAGACACACAGAAACTAATCATAGCTGGTGAAAATAATGGAGCTACAGAGCCAGATGTTTTCCTCAGACGGTGGTTGAGAATGAAAAGGAGAATGAATATTGGACTTTTTTATTGGTTTATCAGGGGGGTCGCACACATGACTCCTCATGAACGCTAATGTTGCTTGCAATTTCATAAGGTAATAATATGGCAATCAAAAAATCGTGTTTTTGATTGCCACTTTGGATCCCATATCCTGTTCCTATGCACCTGCCTCAAAGAATAGATGTGGGAAGTTTTCTCCTGATAAGGTAATAATATAACAATGTGTGTTCAGCGCGCTGCCCCAATGTGGCAACAAAAAAAAACAATTAATACGTCTTTAAATGTTGATGAATTCAAATTTCCTTCTTTCTTGCTTGCTGATTTGTTTTGGTTATAAATCAAACGAAAGAATACAATTTCCATTTATCTATAGCTACCAGTGTCTGTCGTATACTGGGATTATGAAATGAATGATCCCTAGTGTATTAATTGTGCATCTTACTTTTTTAGTTATAGAACTTCAGTGTGAACTCTGTGAGTAAAGTTAATAAAAACACAGGTGGCACGCAGGTGATGACGTATGTATCAAATGCTACATAGGTAATGTACATTCAAAAGATAACGCTGCTGCTTTAGCTCACCCCTCCGAGGAAGCATGTTCGTTTTCATCCATTAAGTTTGTGAAAAAATTATGTGACAGTCGGACACAGGTTTCAAAATCATGTAACACCCACTTTACCTGACTGATAAGATATTTAATACCTTAATCGTTGAATTTGTGCCCATTACTGCATTACTGCCCTGAACACCTGTTGATATGTGTGTGTGTCCTCCTCATAATCCTGTCTTGATGTTGAAAAGCATTTTTTATCACGTTTCGCACACTGAGCTGATTGTTTGCTGATTAAGTCGTCGATCTGTGTCCACAAGCGTTCAAGAAACCAGATTCAATCTCGCTCACCCAAACTCATTTTTCTTTTCTTTAAAAGAAAGTTGGGAGTGTGTGTGTGTGTGTGTGTGTGTCTGTGTGTGTGTTTTCATCTGATGCTGATAACATTCTTGATTAATCTGTGCTGAAACTGATGGATTTCACTGGTGAAAAACTTCTACTCGAGTACGTGGCGTTAAATAAACGTGCCAGACACGACATAAATGAATGTATTTACTATGGTGTAAATACAGCAGTAACAGCTGAGACTCACGGGGTTCGGATGGGTATGAGTGCGAGTCTCAGAGCTAACAAGTAATGCAGAGCTAAGCAGCATGTAAGCCTCTTTGGTTCACCTTAACGGCCCGGCTCTCAGCTGCGTAATGCGTCTTACTAATGAGGTTGTGATTTCTCTGACGGCATCCATTACTACCCTGAAAAATTGCCTTAAATTGGAAATTCCATTAACTCTTGGCCAGCTGCCTTGATCTGAAATATGAGGCAGTGACACAGAAGCATTATGATGCCAGTCTCATAAAAAATATATTAACATGAATTAAGGTTGCAGATATGTGGACAGTGCTTTATTACCAGTGCCCTTTCACTGTTTTGGTTTTAGTAGTATTTTGCTTTGTCTCTTTGAAAGAGCTGGAGCATGTGTTTGTGACACACTTAGAGATTTTAATGCATGAGTTTTTTTGTTTGTTTTGTGTTTATGTGTTCACAGTCAGAGAAGAAAATGACTGGTTAAGTCAAATTAAATCGACATCCATCCATTTTCTTTCGCCACTAATATTGTCGGAGTTGGAGGTGCTACAGCCTTTCCCAGCAGGCAGCGAACGAGAGGTTACAACGAGGTCGTCCTGTAATTTGTAATATGGAATCAAGAACAAAACTGTCTATTTTGAGAAGATGTGCACAGATTCACTTGTTTTGAAATTCATTTTCTGGCTTAATAGAGTCGCTTAAAATGACAGACTGTGCACTTGTTGTTGCAGCCTCTGGTGTTAGTTTAGCTGCTGCATCAGAACCTAGATATTTCCCAAGTGCCTCTCTATCTACACTGAATTTAATCTCTGCATTAAACTAACTTAAAGCGTATAAAAATTGTAGAGTACTCCACCAAGGTTTTTGGGGTCACTAAACTGTGCACAACTGCCACAGAACGAGGAAGAATTTTGATGGACTTCACAACCTTGGCAGTTTCAAAATAAAAGTCAGGAGGATGTTGATAAGATGTGTGCTGTGAAGAAAGTGTGAGGTGGTGGTAAAACGCTGTGAAAAACTTGTAAGATTCACACTAGAAAAATAACTCCATCCCAGGCCCCCATCAGACTGCTAACTCTGTCGGCTAACCCTTGATGTGAGGGGATCAGAGTAGTTATAAATTTGGTCACTATGTTATCTGAGAGGAGAATTATCCAGATTACGAGATACAAACATTTCTGTTCTATGATAATAATTTTTTTTTTTTTGTTTCTTTTTTTTAACCATATTTGCAATTCCATGTTATTACAGGAGAAAGGGGACGATGCATGTGCGCCTTATAGTCAGAGCTTACTTCAGTGCTCTCTCTCTCTCTGAGCGAGGGTAAACAAAAATCATGTCATTTTCTGGTTACAAGTCTTTTTCAACTGCTCATTAAAACTGGATAAATTATTATTACTGATGGCCATCACCAAAGGCAAACTCGATGTAGACAGATAGGGCTTGGCAGGAGCAGCGGCAACGGTGTAGGTACACACTGCGAGGAAGCGGTTCATTGACGCTTTCCTGCTTGTCATATTATCATTGGTTATCACTCTATTTTTGGCACAAATTGAACCCCATACACTGAATATTTGCACAAGTGTGGATGGATTCATTTTTGAGTTGTTGTGGCTGTAATGCAAAGGTGTGTAGTTTTTCAGAAACCAGTGGGGCATCAAACATCAGTGTCCTTATCAACCAATAGTTCCTTTACTGGTTGTGTGTGTTGTTGCAGAAGAACAGTACACAATTACCGCAACCCACAAGTCACCAGTTTGTGAGCGGAAGCACTGAAACTTTGTCAGCAAAACAGATCATGTTTGTATGTGTCCCTGGAGTTAAGCGCAGGATGGTGGGTGAATTATGTGTGATGAGTCCGTCGGGGTCAAATTTAGTCTCAGAGCAAAATAACTCATTCGCATTGTCTCTCCAGACATCTGCACGACATGTTCGTTTTGCTAATCAACTTTCCAGGGTATTGGTTTTTAATAGAAAAAAGACTTAATGATGAGATTTCAATGCCATAAAGCACTGCTTCATTAAATTAGAGTGGGAGTCAATGATAATCATTCTAGTCATTACCTTACGTGGATTAATATGTGTGTGAAGTCAGAGATGAAGGTGTTTTGGTGCCAAGGCCGGGGCAGCTGAGCAGCTGGTGATCTGCTCAATCCCCAAAATGATTTCACTTGTAGATGAGCTGAGAATATGAACCTCCTGCTCACAGAGGAGATTATGGATCTGTGATGGTCATAATTCATATATATATATATATATAATATCTCTGCAGCGTGTTGGCTTCCTGCCAGTTGAACGTGCCTGGAAAACCTCCAATGGGAGGCGCCCAGGAGGCATCCTAACCGGATGTCCCGGCCCATCTCATCACTTTCTGATAGCGACTGTAGCCTCTAATCTGCCCTGAAGATGTAGCGCTGCTCAGAGGACATATGATAACATCTTGTCTTGTAAACACAACAATGGCTGAAGCTCTTGTCAAGCGACAATTACCACCAGCCGCTCCTGGCAAGAAACCGTATTTGGTAGCAGAGAAAACGTACAAATAACTCCTTTAAACAGAAAACATCTCTTTGGTTGAACTGCTAATAATAAATAATTGACTTCATGTAACGAGGAGCCCCAACTAGACCCTGACTTTTGTAAGAGATCACAAACAAAACCACATATCAAACACTGGTTTACTCTCAGTGTGTTGTGTTTTATCGGTGTATCAGGTTCAGTTTTTAATGTAAAACTTTAGCCTAAAGTAACGTAACTACATCAGTCAGATAAATGTTGTCCACTATCTCCGAAAGACAATTCTTGATCAAATCTACTTAGTTACTTTTACTTTATGTGACCAAGGGGACAATAATAAAACAGCAAAATACAAATGGTAAAACAACACAACACAAGCTCATAAAACAATGTACACCACGTGACAGCATAACATAAATCCAGCCTTCGTCATCCAACTCAGTCATCCACAGTAAAAACAATATCTTCATCATCATCACCTGCCAGTTTAATATGGAAGCCACTCATCAGCTGACTCTCCATGTTCGATGTGGCTATTAGTGCTTTGAATCCTCATCCAGAGGGGAAGTAATCAAACTCTCCATTCGTAGGATTAAGAGGGAACTCTACAATTACTCTGAAATTGCTCTCTTGGTGAAAGTGTGAGTCAGATCAGCCATTTTAACACTTGATCATCTCACTGGCCACTTTAACTGCGTGGTGCAGACTTCCTGCCAAATGCTGAGAAAGTACCAAATCAAATAATAATAAAGTTGTTCTGGTCTTGATTAAGTACTAACATGTTTATTTATTTATTTAAAAGTATTCAAACAAGACAGAACAAGTGAAACAAGATGAGTACAAACAGCAGCAACAGCAACAGCAACATAATGATAATTAATATTAATATTAAGTAAAAAAACAGAAATAATAATAATGAAATAAATGGAAAAATAAATAGAAATAGATCTAAATAATTGGGTCTATTAAGAAATAATTGATGATAGAAAAGATTTTAGAAAATCTGAAATGAGGAAAAAAATCAATTACTTAATTTTTTATTATATTTGACATGAAATGACAAATTCGGATTCAAAATAAGAGCTGAAAAGGGGTTAAAAAAAGAAGACCATGGTCATCTTCCCTTCTCAGCACATAGACAACCAAACAAAGCCTTGGCAGCAGCACGCTCATCTCAAGGACAAAACCAGACACGGTGAAGAAGAGACATCATTCATGAGATCTCATGTCTCTCTTACAACAAAACAAACACTGCAGAGAGCAGCTGAGCTTTTGCAACGAGAAAAAACATTCCTGGATGGGACTGGAGTGGAGTTATTACAGCTGACGGCAACCTGCAGATTGTCCCACACCTGGACTGAAAAGTCTGCCCGACAACAACAGCACTGTCAGGCCACTTCTGGAAAAACAGGTATATCACAACAACAAATGAACAACAGCTGAAATGTGTAAGTAGGGTGGCGTACCGAACCTTTGTTGCCATGGTTACAATAATAACTTAGGCACAAAAACTACTTGGACAGGTTCAGGAAGATCGTGATGTGGGTTAAAATAAGTAATTCCTTAACATTAGACGATCTTCGTTGTCAGACTAAGTCAAAACCTGGTATATATGTCTGGACCGCCTGTGGTCAAATCGTGATTTCATAACTGCGACGTCGTCTGACAAAATCACCAAACACATAAATTAAAGACAAAGACTGAGCTGTGATTTCATCTGTATTTACTTATAAAATGATCCCTCAGAGAGAAAGTTAGGAGACAGACTCTCTTTCTTTCTTTTTTTTTTTAAGTTATTTTTTTGGGCATTTGCCTTTATTATAGTCATTGTGAGAGAAAGACGGGAAAATTAGAGAGAGCGGGAGTGAGGGTGATATGCAGTACAAGGCCACAGGCCGGACTTAAAGTCATGCTGCCGGGGCAAAGACCAAGCCCAAATAACACACATCCCACCAGGTGAGCCACTGACAGACTCTTATTTTGTCTCTCACACAGCTCTCAGCCTCCATCTGGGATCCACAATAATTTAGCCTTTATTTATTTTTAACTCAAGAACAGACTTTTATTAGAGGCAGGTCTTTATGTCTAACTATGACTTCTGTCTCTCCCTCCCTCTCTCCTGCTCGGTGCAGCCTCCTTTAGTAATAATGACACATGTAATGAAAGTAGTTTATTTGTATTAATGGAGGCGAGGCTCATTCTATTGGAAGCGCTCCTCTGTTTCCCTGCAGTTCCCGAGCAGCCGGGTAACCTGACGGTTCGGGTAGACTGCAGCTCGACACTCCACTGACCAGTGGTGGAAATATGATCCCTCAGTCAGTCAGTCAGTCAGTCAGTCAGTAACATTCGCGATTATATGTTGCGGTCCAGCCAAAATCATGGTTAACCTTGTTGAATGATCCCTGATAATAGAAACAACTGCTTCCACGTGGGAGTTGAACATCAAAGGGAACAGATGAATTATTGAATATCTGGCAGAGCCAAATCCTTTTCTGTTTTTTCCCCAGCTGATTGGAGGTTTAAATTAAAAGAATAGTTTTCCATTTCATCATAATTAAGTCCTGAAACAAATAAGAAATACAAATGGGTTTTCCTCACATTGTAATGAGAAAATGCCTCCTGATAACAGGGTCTTTCAGAGGTAAATGGAATAGTGTAAGAAGCAAGCACCATAGTAAAAACTATGAACCGTTTTTTTAACATAAATCCACTGGACACATCTTACAACACATCTCCAATTATTTTTAAAATCCAGGTTTGGGCTGTCAAGGCAACACTCTGTCATTTCCTGATCCATCTTTGTGTGTGAAACGTTGATCTGTGGGAGACTTTTCCAATCAGTTTAAATTACTCTGCAGACGCTTGTTGAACACAGAGTAGGAGTCACGAGGACACGATCAGCGCACCTCATTTCTCAGCTGTTCGGCACTGATGATAATCATCAGTGTCGTCTACTTTCGCTTTAACGATCTCATTTTTAGTGCGTTTATCTAAAGCAACTTTTCAGCTTTCAACCTCTGACATCTCCCTACCCAAATGTGCATGAATAAATTATCTATTAAAGTTATTCTCTCAGATTTTCCTGAAAAAAGAGCAAAGGCAGGGAGAAAATTGCCCGTTGGTGATTGCTCTATGACGTATGGTTTTATCCTCATTTACCCTTAAATATTGGAGTGATGGTTGTGTTTTAAATCAAGAATACTGAAGATTTCCCAGACAGGCTCATTGGCATGTAGTGACACAAAAGAAGACCCAGAGCACAATGAGCATGAGCTTCCTTTGAGGGCTGAACTGGGCGACTAAGAAGATGCCTCATGGTGTAAAGCTCTTTGAGACAAATTTGTAATTTTGTCATACAGTGGCAAGAAAAAGTCTGAACCCTTTGGAATTACCTGGTTTTCTGAATAAAGGGAACTTGATCAACTCTGGAATTCATTTTCCCCTTGACGATGGCAATGTGGTGATAACACATCACCACATTGAATTAATAATGATTAATGAATTTTTTACTTCAGTTTTTCAACATTAATTTGGTTATATCCAAAATCTCGGATATATGTAAATAGAGCAACTATGTCAGTATGTTTACTGATGTTAAAGTGAATGCAGAGACATGAGTGGCCATGAAGAGATATATATATATATATATATATATATGTTGCGTAACCTCTGCTTAGTTTACTCTCACCGTCCGTCAGCCTTGACAGGTTCCTCTGTACTTTTGGTCTATAATTACCACCATGCTTAACTTCCTGCTGCACATTTCTGTTTCATATTATTAATTGCGACATCATTCTGTTTGTTCTTTCATTTAACATATGCAGTTCAAATATGCAGAATTTCTGTACATGGGCCACATTTCCCTGGTGTTCGCGTTTTGACTCTTGCGTAATTTGTCCTTCAGAGCAAACTCACATTTCATTGACATAAGAATGAATCTTATACACAACAATGATCTGACAGGAGGAAAAAGATAAATTATTAAAGGGGAAACTAGGGGACAAGAGAGAGGGAAAAATATAACACAAGACAAGTAAGACGACAGATTCGACTGGCAGTGGTCTGCAAAATGAGAGCAAAAACAAGAACAGTGGGTAAAAGCAGAAAGTTTAAGCTTTAAATACATCATAAGTTCAGCCACAGACAGTGCTGTGAAATGTCTCTCAGCGTTGAAACACTAGGTTTAAGAAAAAGCTGAACCAGTTTCTGGGCCTTAAAATGACATGATGTTTTTCTCCACGAGTTGTGAAATTACACAACAACAAACGCTTTGTTCTCTCCTCTTTCAATTATCTAAGACAGATGAAGCTGAATAATTAAGTGTTTTGACTGATGGGTGAGTAAACACCGTTCTGATGTGAAGCAGAATTTATTTTATGTACAGGTTAGTCATATGACAGCCCCCTACACAACTGTTACATGAGAGACTGTAGGGGACACGATTATCTCTGTCATGTCATTAACTGAAACTGCTGGCTGCCACTTTTGATCCACACCAGGATAACAGACTCGTAACTACTGTGCATGTGGTGTGTGCACAGATGCATCGCCCAGTCGCTTTGTAGATCATTTCAAAAAACATACAGTGCTGTGCAAAGGTTTTAGCGACTAAAAGTAAAGTGAGGAAGCTTTCAGAAAGGATGTCATGAATAGTTTTTATTTACCAAATAACTTCATACAAAAGTGCAGTAAACAGAAAAAAACTTAAATACCCAATATTTGCCTTTCAGACAGCTCCAGTTCTCAGTGTCTTCTGTCTCTTCATGTGATCCCAGATTGTCTCCATGATGTTGAGATCAGGGCTCTGTGGGGGCCACACCATCTGCTGTAGGACTCCCCGTTCTTCTTGTCTCTGCAGATAGTTCCTCATGAGTCTGTATGTATAAAATGCCTAAAAAAAAAAAAAAAAAAAAGTCTTGCATACGTAAAAACTAATGATCTACTGTGAAACATGACTCTCCCGAGAGGTGTGAACTGCAGGGTCACGACATAAATGAGCTGCAGACAGTAGTTTCAGTTGATGATATGACAACATCAGTGAGCGATCTGATTTATTAGCTGAATCTGCTGCTCCCCTCGGCTTCACAGAGCCTTATCTGTCCAGACTGCTTTACTGTTCCTGTTCACACTCATCTCTCTCATAGCGTCATTTTCGGCTGCAACAGGCAGATGATTTCAGACAAACAGCTGTAGAAAGAGCAACTGTACACCACCTGCTCAGCAGCAAACAGGCAGCAGGCAAACACGGTCAGAGAGCAGCCGGTGAACATAGTTGAACCTTTAGCAGCTACAGTGCCAGATATTTCCCTCAGGAGCTGGTGGAGACCAAAAACAGAGCTAAAAGAGAGGGAATACTGGACTCATGTTTGCTAGGTGGCCAGAAACACGGCTCCAAGTGAATGAAAATACTGCTCCTTAACTGCTGGATGTGCAAATGAGAAAGTGTTTGCTGACAAGTTCACATATCAATGTAAAAGGAGCTAATATGTCAATGCTATTGTCATTACTTATTTCAGCTGTCGCATCAAAAAAGAGAAGACTGCATGTTTCAAAAGAGTCTTTCTTAATCCTCCTTTCCACAACAGATCCACACTGACACCCTCTACCAATATTATATAAAATACTATAGGACACTATGTAAAACCCATAGAAAACATAACTCTGGGGCATATGTTAGTTTTGTTTTCCGCAAAGCTACTCAGCTGTCAAACATCTAATGCAGATCTGCTGTGAGCTAAGTGGGCGCTTCAAGCTGTAAAATGTCAGAAACAATCATCAAAAGCATAAAATAATGGTGTTTAGGACATAAGTGACAGTCTGATAATAACTGCACCTCAGTACAGAGAGTCCCGGGCGTCCTGCACGTGCTTCTCTGTGACAGCATCTGCCATCCACATGTAATGCAGACAATGCAATGTGTTCACGTGTCAGAGCCAGGTCTGAGAGACCATAAACCAGCCCGTAACGGTCCGAGGCCACGGGGCTGTTCCCCAGTTGCTAGTCAAGCCGTGGTTTTTGTCCAAATCGACCAACAATTAGAGGATTCAAACTCACAAGCAAGAAAAGAAAGATGAATTTTCATCAGCCCTAAATAAATGTCAAAAGAAAAAACAAAACTGTAGTCAGAAAGGTGTTTAACTTCACCCCCCCCCCCCCCCCCCCCCCCCATCAGACAGGAGGGAGGTCGGTGGAAAAAGTTAACTGTGAAAATCTGCCCACATCACCTCTTCAACAACACGTATTAGCTGTGAGAGCAGGAACTGCAGCCCTCTGATTCTGCCCTCAGAAATAATGGCTCAGCACTGTCAGGATTTCATGTCATTATATCAGCTGTAATGATGGATGGAAATGGAGTTTTGCTAAGCTTTATTGAATGTGGTAAAATTGTGCCTTAATTAAAAATAACTTAAGTGGTACAGAATATATTAAATCTTTTTCCCCCACTGTGTATTAACAAATGGGAAGGACAGATAAGATAAATAAGAAATATAGATTGAAAGTTCCTCACATTTATAACAATCACAGCAATATCTGGTTGCATACTCAATTTCTATGCTATACCATGCATACTGTAAATGCAACATGTGTAAAGATGTTTTGAGGATGCGTTTCCTTGGTAACAGAGTCAAGTGCTGACAGTAACGCTCTGCCTCCTCTGTGCATTTAGTATCAAGTGTTTCAGCTTTTCCAAACTGTTTACGTATACAGGAGCTTGTTTTTTAAAAAGTCAAAAAAGAAAAAAAGGAAAAAAGGGACACTCATCTGCTTCCTCCTCGCTCTCTGCTCTTTAATCCCACTGAGCTGCTTTTCCATCATCTTATGTTTTTGTTTTGGGATTTCATCTGTCTCGCTTCCGGCCATTTCCCCCCCCCCTTTCCCAAGCAAGGTGAGAGTTAGTTAAAGAGCCCCCCCACCTCCCTCTCCTCTCCGTAACCATCTCCACCTCTGACAGATGAGGAGGTGGAGGTTTAGAATGGCCAGGGGCCAGAGTTTCTCCTGGATCCATCAGTGGTGGTGGTGGGCTGCCACACAGCTACAAATTTACCAGCAGAGAGGAAAAGCATAGTTTTCTGTGACTCAGAGCTCACAAAAAAAATATAGAAAATGCAGAACTGTAGCTGCATTTAATAATAAAATCTTAATCTTTTCTATTTCAGCTTTCAAATGAATAATTACAGCATGCTCTACTTAAAATAAAAATACACCGATAGCAGTAAAATGCATATAATAAAATTATTATTGATTAAAATGTCAAGCAAATTAGATCTTCTTCCTGTTGGTGAGCAATAAGGGAAGGGTTTTGTCTGAAAATATGGTTTCATATCGATCCAAGTGATTTGTTTGTTGATCCCAGCAAAACTGCAGGACTGATTTTGTTCCCCTTCTAATCATCACAACTGCTCTTTGCTGGACAAGTATTATAGGAAATGTATTATAATCGTCATCTGGTTTAATAGGTAAAGGGCTTTCATTTGTGTCTGTTGGGTAAAAGCAGCACTGTGTCAGAAATTATTTTCAGATAATGTCAGGCACATTAATCTTTCTCCCCTTTGGAGGTTTTTTATACCGAGTGAAATAACAAGCAAAACTTGAGTTAATGTACCACTAATTTGACACAGATTCTTGTTGCATCTAAAACATGATTAAAAAAGGAGCTATTTATAAGTTTTACTATTGCTATATAACCAATGTTGCACTAACAGCTGTTTATACTGACCAGTCTTCCTGAGAGCTTCAGCCACTGTTGCGTTTACAATACAAGAGGTTATAATACGTCCTCTGAGCAGCTACTTCTTCATGACAGACCGGACACTACAGTGACTCAGTAACAGAAATTGATGCGATGGGGCTAGCTGGTTAGCATGCTAACTTCAGTAGAAGAAAAGAAGTGAAAAGCAAAACAAGAGGATTGCTTTCCTTCACTGGAGACAGCTCTTGGAGGAGGAATGAAGTTTGGTGCTGAATTAACATTTCTTCTAGACTGGTGAGTAAACAGCTGTTAATGCTAACACTGGCTATGTAGCAATAGCAAAACTTACAAATAGCTACTTTACTTTACTTTATGTTCAGACAACTCAAAGCCCTTGTTCAAGCCCTGATCATACCAGAGAGAGACACAAGTGTATTATCAAGCGTGGCAGGTACATATTGTTCTGCTAATGAAAAAACAAACAAAAACATGCTAGCAACTGTCAGTCACAATAGAATAAATAGTAATGGAATGATAAATTTACTGCACTTATTGTCAAGTATCAAGGGAAGCAGGGCCCAAGATGCAGAAGACCAGAAAGGGGTAGGTGAGAAAATGATAACAAAAAAAAAAAATTATATTTACAAAACCAAAAATCCTAAAAACTCAGGCAAGAACAAAAACCAGAACTCAGGAGACATTGGAGCATGACAAATGGGAAACACAAAGGCAAAACATAAATAGTCCACAAGAAAACACTGGATGACAACTGGAGAACACTGGAGCGAAACAGACGAACTGACAAAGACAAAGCACAGAGACGGAATAGACTCGAGACTCAAGGGTGATTAGTGAGCACAGGTGAAACACATTCGGGCGGGGCAGACAATCACTACACCACAGGAAGTAAAATAACCATGAGAAACACAAGGTAAATAGTTTCAAAATAAAGCAGGAGATAACCCTAAAGTTCAAGTCAAACAGTCCAAACATAAGGTCCAAAAGGTGTTCAACCATGACACTTATATATAGTTAGAGCTTTTCAAGTCTAGTCGACCACTCAAAGCCACATTCACACACAGCACTTATTCTATACGTTCAGTGCTTTTCTATCACATGCTCACACACTGACGATACACCAGGGGCAAGCTGGGGGTTCAGTATCTTGCCCAAGGACTCTTCAACATGCGGACTGGAGGTGTCAGGGATCAAACCACCAACCCTCTGATTAGCGGACGACCCGCTCTACCTCCTGAGCGACACCTGCACTGTTTTGTTTGAGGAGTAACTGTGCTAATAACTTAAACTCCAGCCTGAAAGCAGAGCCTCTCAACAGTAAGTCAAGAGTTCCACGTATTACGTCTAGACGGTGGTTCAATAACTGACGATTGTTGTTTATTCAGTGTGTCCGTTTTAGCGGCCTTTAATGAACAACATTTCCCATGAGCTCTACACCTTCGTCACAGCTCCACAGAAGAGAAAAGTCCTTGAGTGAGTTTTTAGCCAGCAGACATTACAACTGGCAAGTTGAAAAAATGGCTTCAGAGGAGTGTTGATGAATTTGATGGACATAATCGACACATTACAATGAGTATCCACATTGGTAAATTTTCTTAGGAGTTGTGGTTTTTTTCTGTGGTCACAAAGTAACTGTAGTTTAATTTTGTTAAGTTTCATTTCTTATAGCAGCTGCTGTAGTGGATGTTGATTTGTCTTAGACCATTTAAACAGGAGGCATTCAGACGCAGTACTGAGTGTAGATCATGCAGCTGCTGTACACAGCTGTATTGATTAAAATAAAATCTGCCCAGACCAGATAAACATGTTGACAGTGAACATAATCCAGACTGCAATTGTGTTTCCTCTCAACACATATTTAAAAAAAAAAAAAGCCTCTTTACTCATATGTGAAAGCAAGAAGGAGACAGAGCTGAAAATAATTATTTTAAAAGTTCCTCTTCAGACATGTTTTAAACTATGTAAAAATACTCTGCTATGATTAATATTCTACATGTTTTTTCCACATAAAACATGAAAAAATTAATGAAAAACTGGAAGTACATCCTACTCTTACTTCCTCATTGAGAAATTCTGGATCGGACATTGTGCCCCACCCACCACCTGCTTGCTCAAGAGCAGAGTGTATCAAGATGGTTAGAGGAAACACAATTGCAGTTTGGATTATGTTCACTGTCAACATGTTAATCTGGTCCAGGCAGATTTTATTTTAATCAATACAGCTGTGTACAGCAGCTGCATGATCTACACTCAGTACTGCGTCTGAATGCCTCTTGTTTAAATGGTCTAAGACAAATCAACATCCACTACAGCAGCTGCTATAAGAAATGAAACTTAACCACGTTTGAGCCTCAGTCAGACCCAGACACAGTGTGTCTCTGTACTGACAAGGTTTCAGGTTAATTTTGCCCCCCCCCCCCTCACAAGTTGACAGGATTGGTATGAAACATATGACGTATGAAACCCTGGCTGCCTGAATCTGTCATAGGTTCACTGCAGTCATGGTGTTGTCTTGTATTGTAAAAGATGATCAACACATGGACACATTATCAAGGTTGAAAACTTAAGTCTGAAATTTCCACAATGCACATGATTTGTTTTAACTCTATATCTAATGTGACATTGATTATTTGGCTGTAGCGACTTGTTAAAGTATTTTTTTTTTTTTTTTACAGCAGTTGAAAAGCCCTCAGGATGTATTTTGTGTTGCTTTCGCTTTATTAAATATCATACTGCATTCACTGGTCTCTCTGACCTACTTTCTCCTTGACAGAGCTTCTTTCCTTTCCATTTTGTTGCTTTATGAGCAGCTGTCAGAAGTTACTGTGCAAGGAATGGTCTAGTACTCGCTGTGCTGTGCTCTAATTATAGACTGCATTTTGTTTTACATTAATTTGATTTTGGTATTAATGTAGGATCCAAGAGGAGAGTGTGCTGTAGGCGGTGCAGATGCAGATGCTACATAAAAGATAATGACAGTGGGTGTTTTCTGTCACTCATTCACCAGAAGTGTCCTAAATCGTCCTGATAGAAGCTGGATACCGAGGATGCAGATTGTATGTCAATGTTTTAACACTGGCAGCATTTGAGTGAAGCTTTTCTGCTGAATTGTTTGAGATACGTGAGAAACTAGATTCAGAAAACTGATGCTTCAGTGCAAGAGACTGCGTGACAGATAAGAGACTGCAAAAACGGAAAGCCTGCCACGCACCATGCTTTGTGGTGCAAAAAGAATGTGCATGAGTGAATGTGTGTGTCTGCTGTTGTCCGCCTGTTGATGAGTCCATTCATCAGTTTTCTGACTTGTCAAGGAACGTCAGAGAACACTTTTATACTTTTACATCAAAATAGGAGCTATTCCGTCTCAATGTGCACGAACAGTTGTGTTGAGTGCAGTTTGTTCTGGAGTGAAGTTACTATCAGGAGGGTTAGAGGCGCTGGTGCTGATTTGACAAACTGTTTTGTTGCCATTTTGTGCTGAAGGAAACAGTTCACTGATCACGGCTGGGCAATTCACGGAAAAAGTATCAAAGCCAACATTTACATTTACTGACTTAATCTGGATTATGTCGGTTAATTCGGTAAATACTAGAGTACCAATGTGTACATTCCTGAACTGTCCCCTGGTCCTTTTGTTATGAATAGGAGGAGACCTCAGGACGGGTCGTACTGGAACCCGGGCTGCTGCAGGTAGGACTAAGCCTTTGTGACTTGTGGTCTACCAGGTGAGCAGCCAGGGGTTTTTAAAGTAAAACTGCTTTATGGGCGTTTCTACTGGCTTTAATCCCCCTTCATTTGTAATGGAGAGGAGGACACCTCTGTGGATAATTCGGCTGTTTGTAAAAACCTCCTGAACATCTGGTTCATAAGTTATCTGAGAAACAATCAGCAGTCTCAGCTCCCAGCTCTTCCCTGACATCTCTGTCCTCCCTACAGCGTCAGTCAAACACTGACTTTAAATGTGAAACTGCTATATTCGGTGTTTTTGAAAGTTATAAATCACCAGCTCTGTTTGATTTGCTGAACCACTGACACTGAAGGAATCCAAACTGGGAGATCCCATGCTATTTCATGTCGTGTTTTGTTATCGTTTTGATTGAAGAGCCTGAGCGGCGGAACTTACATACTGTGCATTTAATTTGAAGTCATATCGGCCAGTCCTGTGATACAAAGGTGAGTAACTATTACTTTCTTCAATGAGTTGGCCGGTATATATCATTTGGAAAGCCACACCGTACTGTTTTGGAGCATCTACCCTCATAGGTGGGGCAACAAGCTGTAATGTACTATGGTTTTATGATGGTAATTGATGGAATTTACTGTCAACAGTCAATTAATAATCCTAGAAAACTTGAATCTTATATTCAGGCTTGTAAAGTTCAGTCCAACTGTGTCAGTAAATTTCTAGGCTGCCGTTTGTGTTACTGGTGTTAGACTGGCTCTCAGTGGAGCACATACCCCCACCAAGGCCAAACATGACCTTCAGCCAGATCAACATTATCAGCTACTCAGGTTATAAATTAATGATAATGATACCATTTATTATATAGCACTTGCCAAGCAAAACCAATACAGGGCCTTCAAAAAGAAATAAAAGAAATATTGGAAGAATAAAAATATAATGACAATAATAAAACAAGGCAAGAAATTAAAACTAAAACACAGATGTTAGAAGAGACAGTAGTAAAGCATTGACATTAAAAGATCTACAGTGAAATCAGACTTCCACAGAGAGGAACATGTTAGTGTCTCTGCTAAAGCAGCGAGATCATCACCGAAAAAATGTGCTGGAGAAAGAGTGAGCACTGTTTATGTTAAATCGTTGTGTGTTCAATAAAGACACAAAAGACTATAACTGTCAGTGTGTTATTAATCTTAAGCATTTTGTGTTTTAATTCACTCGTTTATGTGTTGAGGTTGGTCTTATGACGCATCAACAGCAAAAAACCTTATGGGAACAGACTTTTGCAAATCACATTTACATTGTATTCATTCATTGTGGTTCGAAATCCAATTCATATAATTTCATATCATATTTCTTGAGGAGATCCCGGTCTCAAATCATATTTCAAACTCTCCTCTAGAGAGAAAGACAACACATCTCATCCAGCCAACAGCTTTGATTTTAAACCCAAAATTAAAAAAATGTAAAACACATTTAGGTCATATAGACACTGATAACGCTGCAAACTCTTTAGGTATATAAACAACACTTGAATGCACCTGAATCCGACCTGACTAATGAAAATGAATAGATTGGATTTCAGAAACTAATTTGTCTGCGTGTCTGAGTCGAGGACATAAACAAAGGAGCCAACAGAGAGTTGAGCTGGCAGGGAAACAGAGAACAAATAATAGACCAGAAAAGGTGGAAAAACAGCAGATCAGCGGATGAGGAGGGGAAGATAGAGCATTATGAAAGAGGAGGTTAGATAATGTAATGTGAGAGATAGATATGGGAGGAGAGGACAAAGAGATAAAACAGGACAGAAACACGAGGCAGATTTAATGCATCTCATCATCTCCTCATCATAATATCTGAGTTTCCCCTCCTCCCATAAGCCTTTGTGTTTGGATTTCCCCCCACAGGTCACAATTTTATCTTGTTTTAACATAAGAAAGTTTGAAAAACTGAATTTGAGACTAAATTAGGTTTTAAGTGGGAATTTTGTTGGGTGTTATCACCAAACATTCAGGAGACAAGACTCATTATCTGCTTATAATTGCCGCTGCTGCTGCTGAGGATGAGTGTGTGAGTGTAACAGACATTTCCAATTTAAATGAGTTATTAAAAAAACACAGATTTACAAATTCAATAGTGCCACAGAAATATTACCACATTTAGGCAAATTACCTCAATGAGAGAAAAATAAGCAGTTTTTATGGCTGCACTTTTTTATTTATTTTTTTAAATGATAATTTAACACCTCGTAATGAAATGACAATGATGTGACACTGATGGTGACATATTGTAAACTTGACCTCATCAGTGCTGTCAGTGCAACCTTAGCAAATTAAAAACTTTCATTCTTTCAATTAAAATATGTTTTTTTATTACAGTTACATTTCTTTTTCTTGTTAAACAAGTTGTTTGCATACAAATTGAGTAAAGACAGGATAAGCTTTGTTTTTGTGGAAACAGGGCTGTAGTCAAAACCACTTAAGTTGAGTGAGGCTACGTGCACACTACTACATTTCAGATTTAACTTTTGCTACGTTTACTCCTGACGTCCACACTACTCTAGAGTTTTCAAACCCCTAAAACTGAGACTTTTTCAGAACCTTGCTGTCCCTGTTTTACTTGCCGTAGACACCGACGTTCGCTCACAGATTGGGGTCTTAGTCTTGACTACCAGTGGTGAAGGTAGCATGGATAACAAATTACAAGCCTTGCTGATGTTGTTGTCGTTTTTGCTCGCAGCTGTTGTGCAGTTAAATTCTACATTTTAACGCTACAACTGTCTTTGCTGTT
Organism: Seriola aureovittata; assembly: GCF_021018895.1. NCBI lineage: Eukaryota > Metazoa > Chordata > Actinopteri > Carangiformes > Carangidae > Seriola > Seriola aureovittata. The sequence goes on from NC_079364.1 coordinate 5,387,006, forward strand.
CCTTTTTCATATTTTCTGCAACTAATCAACTGCAGAGAAGACAATCTGCTTTCTGTTTGCGGAAACTAGCAATTATTTTCATTATCAGCAAGGCAGACAGTTATTTTCTTTAATAATTGATTGTTCAGTAAATAAAATGTCAATCATCGTGCCCTGAGGCTCCGGTCAACATATTCTGTAGAATTGTTGTGTTTGACCAGCTGTCAAAAACACAAAGATACCAATTTTACCGTCACAGAAAAACAGGAAAATGGTTAATAACAACATTTGAGGCTGGGACAAGTGAATTTATTTTACTTTAAAATCAACTAATGGATTAATCAACAAATCATTTCAGCTCCAGAGTACTGGTTGGTTTTGTGAGTGCCTGGGGAGATAATGAAACCTTATAGACTCCCATGTTTAAATGTCCAGCTTTACAGCAGAAATTAACATGTTTACAGCCTAGTACAAAAATGGTTTGAGCTAATTTCCCCTTTTATGACAACTGTGCAGGGGGGAATTTTTATATAACTAACCTGTTTAAGGATTAAAGTTATGTATAATTGAGGACTCAGCTAAGTCTCAGCTCCATACACACCCCACTGGGAGTTAGGGGCGGAGTGAGGTACTGCCAAGATGGCAATGGCAGAGCAGCTCACTGAGCTTCAAAACTGCTCTACAGAAACCTGCGAGTGAAATCACAGAGGCTTGATCCATCTTTATCGACAGTCTGTGGTTCTGACCAGATGGAAGCTACATATATTCTGATTTGTATTAATAGGTGGAGGCTCATCCATGTGCTGTAAACTACGAGCTACAGTTTTGATTCATTCATTCCTACAGTTGCTGCTAATTTGAAAAATAACTTTGCAAATCTGCACGACGCATTGTATATATATTCTAAACGTGTCATTAAAGCAGCACATATTGAGGATGAGCTGTGGTGGAGGTATATGCTCTGTTCTAGTTGCAGAATGTTTATATCCACACTGCAAAGACAAGTTCTTCACATTTTTATTTAATCTAAATCCACCCAGGAAGGATTTGCTTTATTTTCTATGTTCTTTCAAGTTGAGTTACTGTAAAAAAGAAAAAGAAAAAAAATCGTTCAACATGTTGTTCGAAGGTATTCAAGGTAACGATGAGGCCAAACACTTGAAGTTTTCTGCTTCCCCCACAAACTGCGTTTACAGTGTGGAATGAGCTGAGTGTCGCTTCAGTTTACACAAAGCCTCCGCCACGAAAACTGGGACAATGATTTCTTTGATAATCTGGGTTATATGAATTTCAAAGTGATTGGCTTCTTACTCCTCAATTTAGTCAGGAGCTGCCACCTGTCAGCATCTAACACTATGGGAAAATGCTCCGTGTCCTTGAGACAAAGTCAAATTATTGGCTGTGTATTGTGATAAATTTGCATTGGGGAAACTTGAATATAAACAACCTCCTCCTATTCACTCACCAAATGAGTAATACGTGATTAAAGACTCAGTTTTACTCCCTCTCACTCCCGCTTTTCTTCAAAGATAAATAAACATGGAAGGAGAAAGGGAAGAGAGAGCAGGAATAAGAAAAAGATTTATCTCTTCTTTCCTACCTGTCAAAACTCAAGACTCCAAACATCTGACACAAATAGCAACAGTGAATTTCTAACCTTTGTCAACTCAAGTGTGTAAAACAAGCCCAAACCACTCGGGATCTGATTTCAGTTACCTACTCAGACTTCAATGATCATATAAATCATAAACAAGGTTTTCTGTCAAATACATCAAGATAAAAAACTAGAAAATGTGAGGGCTTAGTTTTGTTTGCACAGAGAAGTCTTAGAAGTGAAAGATTAGTTTATTAAGTCTATGGTCAGATGAGGGGGTGAGAGGGGCGCTGGTGATGGCAGGGGACAGAGAGAAGGAGGAGTGGATGGTGGGTGTGGTGGTGGTGCAGGAGTGGAGAGTGTGCAGAGGAAGTGTGGAGGGATAACTGGTGAGGAGAGCTGGGGTTCTTGAACTGCACATTGATAAGGTTTTTAAAACGAACAGACCTGCTGGATAATCCAATAAAAACACTGAATAAAACAGCTTCACATTAGAAATCAGTGCCGACACAGGAAGTCTCAGAGGGGCTGGAGCCTGAGCTGCAGCTCATGTTTGCTCAGCTTGTTTCTCTGATAACTGATCGACACACCCGATCCTTAAAATATATAGTTAAAAACAACCAAGCTCTAAAAAACGTATCATGAAAATGTGGCTTAAAACTGGGTAAAAAGTCAATTTTGAATTTTGGAAAATTTACATATTATAAAGTTATTGATAAAAACAGGAAATGGCGATGCGCTGCACACAGAGGCAATTCTCCAAATTTTTATGTTGGTTGAATGTTGTCATGTGATATTGCAGCTTTAAGATCAAAAGTTTTCTTATGCGAGATTGAGAATGACATTTTTTGCACAAAAATACTGTTCAGCATGTGACTCTACAGTTTTCATCATGTTCCCTGCTTGTATATAGCACACCATGTATGATGAATAACCATAGCCTATTGTAAGTGTACTGAAATGAATACTTTTCTGTAAGGTGGAAAATCCGTCAGAAAACCTTGTGCATTCCGTAGAAAACAGTCGGTGAAACCAGTGTGGCCCTGGAACCTCCAATTTCTATTCAAGCTACATATGTTAACACAGAAAGTTATGTAATTATGTTATGTAAATGAATTTAGCTGACTGACATAAAACTGATGGCTGAAGCACCATCAAAGTGGAGAAAGCACTTTGCACAGATGCTGCACATCTCTATAACAACCAGAGCACAGAGTTATTGTAGAAGACACGGGCAAAGAGTCACGTGTTGCATATTTTTGACGTCGTCAATTTTCACAGGGAAAATGTATGTTTTATTCTACTGTACTGCTGAATATTAGATTTTGCACATACTTAAAACACATACACACACACACACACACACACACACACACACACACACACACACACACACACACACAAACAGGTTAGATGATAAAATGTCAAATCATCCAACTAAAACAATCTGTCACTTGCTGTGACAAGATGCGATTGGAAAATCCACAAAACAAAGAAGAAGTTGTGTTCAGATTAATGGCCTGTCACCGGGTGGTGGCACTCAACACTTGACATGAGCGGTTGCCAACTTTCCCTGAAGATGAGTTATACTCTAGCCGAGTTTTAACAAGTACCTGCCTAAAGTACCTACAGAGGACTGAAGTCTTTTGGACAAATAAATGTTCAATCACAACCTGAGGAGGTGATACTCCCAACACTCACCTGCGGTCATGAGCTCTGAGGTGCAGACAGAAACCTGAAATAACCTGCAATAGTTTCTTTGCAGATTATCAATTAATAACCTACTAACAAGTGCTTATTTAAAACAGCAATATTATAATTCATTTGGAGTAGATTTTCTTTCCACCTGATAAATCTGTCAGGCATTCCCTCTCTTTTAGCTCTGTGGTTGTTCTCCACCAGCTCCTGAGGGAAACATCTGTTTCTTTAGCTGCTAAATGCTGCACCATGTTCACCTGCTGCTCTCTGAATGTGTCTGTCTGATATTCGCTGCTGAGCAGGTAGATGACAGTGGGGTTATAGAGCTTTTTCTGGCACCGCCTCAGGAAGTGGAGCGGGTCGTCCACTAATCAAAAAGGTCAGTGGTTCGATTCCCAGCTCCTCCAGTCCGTGTGTCAAAGTGGCCATGGGCAAGATACTGAACCCGAAATGACCCCTGATGGCTATTCCATCAGTGTACGAGTGTGATGTATGAATGTGTGTGTGAATGGGTGAATGTGCTTTGAGTTTAAAACAGCTTCATGTGAGAGCATGTGGAGTCAACCTGTCATCCAGACAGATAAACAATAATGAACATAAAGCAGAGGGGAACTGCAGATTCAGGTGATAATTCTCTTCACTACAATCGATCACATTTTTCCCACACCAATCTGTCTGTGGGATGGATTGGTACCACTGTCATATCTGTTTGGTAAATATAAAGTGACAGCGACAGGACATGGTTAGATTGGCTTAATTCAAAAACTCTCATAGAAAGGTAAAAAAAATATATTGTTTGTTTAATCTGAAAAAAAAAAAACCAACGAAAATAAAAAAGTTTCTGATTTCCAAGGGGGTTATGTGCCAGATGATTTCCTGTTATTGTGCCCGATGAAGGCAGAGTTATATTGTATATTTATTTGGCAATTTTCACTCTGAATAAACATAACTATTATTCATGCAAAGTTTATTATTGCCTGGAAGCACAGCTTTAACTTTAAATGTACTTGCTTTCCAATTGAGCCCCCCTTTTCTCTCAGTGTGTTCCCCACTCTGCCCCTTCCCCGGAGGCAACCTTTTCCAGCCAAACTGAGCTTTGTAAAAAAGGATTTCTAGACTCTGGAAGCAGCTCAGAGTGTCACTGTTGTGGCTTCATGTTGAAAGGAACCAGCTGCAGGTGATTTGAGCATCTTATGAGGATGTGCCTTTTGGATGCTTCCCTGTGGAGGTATTCCAGGCATGTCTAACTGGGAAGAGAGAAATAAATAAAAAATAAAAATACTGGAGGGATTACTTATCTCGTGTGGCCTGGAAACACCTCAGATCCCCAGGAAGAGCTGGAGGATTCAGCTGGGGAAGAAGAGCATCTGGGCCACTTAGCTTTGCCTGCTGCCACCGCGACTTGGAGCCAGATACTGGTTGGAATAAACCCGGAGAGAAGGATGAGACAGATCAAAACTGTGTCAGTGTCACGAACATTACACAGTGTTTCAGTTAGAAAAGAGACACAAAAAAATCACCTGGACAAATATTTAAGGTCCTGAGATTTAAAACATTCATAACCTGGAGCCAGGGGGTAATATGGGAACTCAGTGGAGTCTTAGTTATCATGGAGCAGAACTAAACTTAGTGTCAATGCATTTCAGTTTCCTGGTGTAACCCTCTCTACCTGTTCTTTAAGGATAGTATAAACTATCCAAGTAGAACAGTGGTTCAACCTAGAATCTAGATTTGATGAGGAGATTGGCTCTAAGTTACTTGTCTAAACTATAAAGTAGAAATACTACAACTGACTGGCTCTGGTTAAGGTAAGTGTATTATATTCAATTGGTCACTTTGAAAATCACAAAAATACACTCTCTTAGTTCAGATAAAAAATATATTCGAAGGAAATTAAATGTGTTACCAGTAATTGTATTACCAGCAACCAGATTAGCTGCCAATAAGCATAAAAAATGACAGTCTAATTCTGCAATCACACTAAGAGTATATACCACAACCCTTGTACACATTAAATGCTTCTTTTTTAACCTTGTTGACCCAAAACAGGCAAAACAGGTAAGTTGCACCCCCCCCCCAACAAAACAACACACAAAACAAAACAGTAACCCTTACACAGTACATTAACTCAACATAAACACATGAAAGAAACTAAACAAACATATTTACTCAAACACGCTTTTAGCAGACTTAGCTTACATAAAGCTTAGCAACGTGAAAGGTTAAGCTAGCCGCAATGCTTATCTCCACACCTGCACTCCTAATGGTAATTAAGCATACACCCACAATTTACCTGAATAATGTCTGAACAGGAGTCAGAAAACACACAAAACAATTATCACACACTCATGACAAAGTCTCTGCATGCATCATTTGCTAATGCAGTTAGCATGCTAAAGTAGCAGACCATGCGTGACTAATGCTAACTCACCTGGATACCAAATGTTGGCAGTTCTGCGCATCGATAGGGGAAGTCACGGCTCCTTCATCAACTTGCAACTTATTGCCATCGAGCTCTGACTTTGGCTAAATCGATCAGTTAGCTCCTTATCTCTAGCAGGACTGCATCGCATCTAGGGAAGAAAACAAAAATAGGTGTTTTTAAAGTAAGAGTCCCACTCTGAGAACTTTTTGCGCGCTGAGCAGAGCGCTACAACCCATCATTTAAAGGGACAGTAGCATAATAGTAATCTGGGGCTAAACTACCCTGGTCACATTGGCACATATTATTTATATATTATTTTTATATACAGTCTATGATTGGCACACATGATACCATACTAGTTAAGCTCTTTGCTGACAGCTGAAAAGAACCTATTTTCACACAAACCGGGAAACAATCAGGGAGGTTGAGATTTCAGAAACACTATTAGAAATTATGTATTTGAAAGTGAAGAAGAAATATTTAAGATTCTGTGCTATTTCTAGGTTTTGATCTACTCACCAGAGGCTCGTTCTCCTGTTGTAAATAAGCCTATCACTCAAGTTCCCAGCCGACCATTGCTCACTAAAAAGCAGTGTGATAGTGAGAAAAAAAAGGGATCAGAAGTAAGTGAAAGTGTCAGAAGTCAAATTGTTGTTCTGAGCAGAAAAAGGAACTTTTTCAGCCTTAAATCATTGCCATAGACTAAAGGTTTTTAAGGGGGCAGTAGCTTGAACGATAATTGATTATCAAAATAACTAACGACTAAAATTGACTAATCACATCAACTTTAAATATATTATTCTGAAAATGGCTCGTTCTTTTCATGCCCTCATTTCAAAAGAGATAATTTGTTAAACTTCAATCAGTAAGCTACAAAATGAAGCTGCCTGGATTTTAACAGATGCCAAAAGACAACAGCACATCACACCTGTTCTTGCATATTTGCAGTTATCTTTAAAAAATTACCTAACACTTTTAAAGCCATGTCTCATGCCTGTTTAGTCTTTAAAATGCTTCTTATAAAACATGTTTTACAGACTGGCCATGTGATCCTTTACTATATGATTCTAAATTTGTTTTTGTTTTCCTTTGTGTCTCTATTTTTTGTTCTATGCTGTGTTGTGTTTTCGCTTATATTCTTCGACCTCTCCGCAATGTTTTATTTATTTACTTTTCATTATTGGAAATCATTTATTGTCTATTTTTATTCTGGTTCTAAACCCTGTTTCACTTACTTCTTCCACTGTCTTTGTCTTTATGGATATTATAACTGAGTCTGTTTTTGAGACACAATGATGCTGGAAAGAGGTTATTTTTTGAAGGTTTAGACTCAACACTCAGGTCTAAGGTGCAGAATCTGACTCTTATAAAAATGGACAGTTAACAGTCAGTTAACCTAAAACATATTGGAGTCATAAGTCCTTCAACAAAATGTGCATGAACACGTCAAGTCTCTCCTTCCTGAGCCAAGAACCAACAAACAGAAACATGGAAGCTTTTCATTCCTCGTGTCCCAAAGGTGATTCTCCACTTTCGGTGCGGGTTGAGAATCAGCTGTCGAGCTCAGCAGGCTGTAATGACATCTGAGTTTAACTGTCAGAGGAAATCTCACAAATGTCACCAGTAGCAGTGTACTCATCTGAAACGTGAAATGAAATTGCGGCTCCTGCCTAAAACAAGTGTCTGACGTACGGGATACCAGAAAGGTCAAACGACAGTTGATTGATGGCGCTGTAAAGCGTGTCACTTTTCAAAATGTTCCTCAATAAAAATTTTTTTACTTGTTTTCTTAAACTAAAACAATTAAATGTTCAAACTAATATAGATTTGTAGTATAGATTTCTGTTCAGTCTGCTCATGTTCTTCTCTTCTGGTTGGAAGTGGAAGTTGATGTGGATCTCTGATGTGAGAATTGTCCTATTTGTGCATTACGAGCAGGAACAGGTTTCACTCACCTGTATCTGCAGGACTGGACTCACTCACACAATGGCGTCTTGTGAGGGAAGAAAAGTAAGCATAATAACATCACAATACCAAAATCGCCTCTTTATCTCTTATCCCATCCAAGGTTGTGAGAAACCAGGGTGTAATATTCGATGACCAGCTATGCTTCTCATGTTGCACCTGGTCGTGCTGTACAACATCGACTCGACTACTGAAATGCTCTTCTGGGAAACTCTTACAGGTCGTCTGGTCTTTGTTCTGCGCCTAAAAGGGCAAATATAACGCCACTGCTCATTGACCTGCAGTGGTTTGGCTTCAGAGTGACTTGCTGAGAAAGCTACTGGGAAACAAAAAAATCAGCACGCAGGTTTGGGAAGTTGTCAGATAAGTCAAGCCATTTTCTACACGTAAATACATTGCTGGAGCTGCCCTCAACTTCTTTTAGGTTTTAACAGGGGAGTTGCCTGATGTGATACTAAAATGTTTTTCTATTGGTCTGTGACGGGGAAATCAAACCCTAATAAATACTGTTTTTTTTCTTCATTTTCTTAATTCTTGAACTGTCAAACTCTCAGAGCTGTTCATTTTCTTTTCTTTTATTTAATCTTGCATCAGCGCCTTTACAGCAGCATGACTACAACAAATCTGAGTCAGCTGTCAGATTGTCCACTCAGAATAAGCTATGTGAGTTGATGCTTAAGCTTTTGTAAAACAAAGTGTTTTGTTAATTATTTTCAGCAGTTTTCGGAGTCACGTTGTACTTTTTCCTCTATTCAAATATTTGCCATTTGTCTGTATCTGTCTATTGTCCAGGAATCACAAAGGCTTTCTATCCACTCAGAAAACTGCAATTAGTATTCTCTGTGCCCCCCTGCACTCCCCTGGTCTGTGCATTTACCTGTGTTTTTAAGTTGAAAACTTCAACCATCCTCCCTCTCTGCCAAACATTTTACCTCTCCTGTTATATTTTCTCCAGCAGAGATGCACTGGGACACAGAGAGAGCTGGTCTTTGTGAAGTAGGCCGACTGCTGGGAGTTGATGTTTTCTTTGCTTTTGCTCTGTGGAGCACCACAGCTCTTTTCTTCCTCTCTTTGGTTTCTTATTTGTATGCACACAAAGCCGCACATTTTCTCCTTCTGATGACTGCTTCATCTTCCCCTTTGAGCACAACTAAGAAAACAAACATCCAATATGGTTTTATACTGTCACATTCTTTTTGAGATTCTCCACCACGTTCAGTGATCAAACTGAATTTCTTGGGTTGGATGTGAAAAGAATAGCTCAGCATTGCATTTGCAGAACTTGAACTTTGCAGTAGCAACATGGCAACATCAGGTCAAGTCTGGTATTATAACAAACTAAGCAGCACTTAAGTCAGTCATTGACCTTGGCTCTGCAGCACGTAAACAGGAACATGAATGGAAAAATTACATAAGAAACCTGCATCAACCACAGCTTCAAATCAAAATATATACAGATCAATAGTTATGTAACTGTAAGCATAGTCAGCTGTGCAGAGTCCTACATGTAATATGCTACCAGGTTATATGCTACCTGTCTAAACACGTGTGCCGATTTGCTACCATGCTAAATGTTACATGCTATAGGAGGGAATTCACTTTAGTTCAGTCCACCACACTGGTCCAAACTAATATATATATCTCTGTTGCAACTGACATTTGCCCCCCCCCAAGAAATTCTTTTTTGTAACTTTGGTGTTTCCTAATTTTCGTGTCACACCACTAGCAGGCAAAGATTTGGCACAAGCACAGTTTGTCCTAACACTTTGGTTTGAGACCAAATACCTGCAGAGCTAATGACATCACCATGAAATCAGTTTCAACTGTACTTTGTATTTAGTGCTAGTGAATGTTTGCATGCTAACTCAAACTAAAAAGTTAAACTAAACTAAAATGTTTAATATGTTAAACATTATACCTGCCAAAACTCATGTTAGCATGTTAGCATGCTGAATTTAGCATTCAGCTGTACCTAAGTGCGTTTTAGGAGCGGGTAAAAGTCGAGCTAAGTGCGACCATGAAGAGGTGGACCTGTAGCTGAAGTCTGATCTGTTCAGAATTCAGGTAAAGACATAGTCTTTCCTCTGGCCTTTAATTTACTCTCACAAGTTTCGAGGATCTAGCAGAAGTGAAGTTCTTTTTAGTTTTCATCCATCTATCAATTTTATTTTCTGGTGCAAGAGAACTAAAGCCTCAGAGGGCCACTGATATAGTTCAGTCCAGTTCTTATAGATTCTGTCTCAGCCAATAAATTATTTTTATTGAAAGAACAGTTCAACTCACACGGTGCACTGTACGTTGAATCTGAAACCTACAGATTACACAAGTGAGAATTTGTTGTCATTTGATGTGAAACTGCATGTTTATAACAAATCTACAGCTACAACCAGTGCCCCTGTAACTGCATCTGAATCTCCTGCTTTCATTTCAGTTTTCTACTTATTTTGTTTTATGAACAGTAAACATCTTCTCATTTGGCTTGTAGCTGCTCATTGACACCCACACAATCAGTGACAGCTTGGTGAGCAATGTGCTGCTTCTGCTTCTGTGGATGTGTTGCTTCTGTGGGATGCAACAGTATCAACCTCTGGACAGAGTCCAGGACCTGGTCTCCATCGTTCCACCTGGCAGGAGGAGAACCATTGTGTTCCTCACTGAGCTCCGTTTTCCTCCAAACCAGTGAGCCAAACAAGTGCCAGATTTTAAACTCACAATGAATGAGTTTATTTTAGGTGCAGTGATGTGAAACTCTCACTCTACAATTTTGTTAATTTGATCATTTAAATAGTTACAGACATCCAGATTAAAATGAGTGCATGTTTATATGTCCAGTTTTCACAACTTGGATCTTATTGTCATAGGTTTGGCCTATAAGGATAACGGGAACCAATCAGACAGATGGCAATCATGAAAATCATTGGAGGCCCAAGTCAGAACTCTGACAACTACAGATAAGCTGCAGAAAAATTCAGGAATTAAGGACAACAATCCCACAGTGTGACTGTTACTACGACCAATCAATGACCAATCCCAATGTGATGCACGATACATGACACGTGCATGTAGTAAATGTTGGGTTTCTGTAGATTGTGTTATAAAGAATACGGTCTAGACCTCCTCTATATGAAAAGCGCCTTGAGGTAACTTATGTTATGATAATATCCTGCCGGGGTTTTCGCACTAGAAGCGTGTTTGACTCAATGTCAAGGGTCACTGTATAGAAAATAGTGTTTTTACAGAATTGACATTCTACTTTTCTACTCTTGTTCTGTCTTCTGCACCATATCTTGCCCTATTGCATGACATGCTGACATTCATCCTCACTGTATACTTGTATATGGATAAATAGGCAATAAAGTTCTCTTGGATTCTCTTGGATCAGGAGCTTGTGCATGAGCATATGGATTAATTCCAATAGAGACAGCAGCTTCACATAGATTGATTTTCCGCTATAATGTGTGGCAAATTTGAATTAATTTGAACTTTGATGCCAAATCTGCAGACTCCACAACACACATCCAATAGTATGCTGGTATTGTAGGGAGATGGAAATCATTACACTAACAGTTTTACTGACATTTATTTTAAGAACTCTCACACATGGCAGAAAATATCAGCGAGGATGGGAACACCAGGTCCGACAATTAAAGGATAATTTCATGGTTATTCAAGTCTCTCTTAAAACTATACTCACATGCTCATGTCAACACTGACACTGCGTCTCAATTCGTGCACTTCCATACTCACTTTGAGCACCTAAGTACATTCACATTGACAAGTACGGCGACATGCAGTGCACTTTTAGTACTGCTCTCAAAACAGTCCAAAAATTGAGTGTAAAACGATGGACACTTCTCACCCCCAAAGGTCGCCATATTGGCTACATGTTGCAATTGTCATTTCCAGTGAGTGCACAACGGCAGTGTTTGATTTGAGACAACACTACCCTGCTGAAATTCCTGCACTATACCAGTGATTATACTGTGTTCAGTGTATTACGTGTGTGTACTGACTGAAGTATCTGATTTGAGACTCAGCATGAAACTGCTTTTGCTGACTACAATCATTATTACTGGCCTTTAACAGATTCCTTTCTAGCCAGCTTCTGATGTGAATGATGGTGCAAAAAAAATACATCCTGAAGTTTACCTGAGGTTATTATGACGCGTCAGTAGTCTGACTTACCCAAATCAGGTGAATATCTTCCAGAGTTACGGTGTTTTAGTACTAAATCTCCTCTTCCTCAGACTGGACTCATTGTCGAGGGAAACACAAACAAGAAACTCTGCTAAAAACACAAACTTTGTTTACAACAGCTTTATCCTGTTTATAATTACAAGTGTGGTGCTTAATTACACAATTTTCAAATTCTGTGTTGCATAGCAACCGGAGAGATATAACACCGCTTGTGGCCTTGGACTTATCGCTCCCTCTACCACTGCTGACACTGTATCAGTGTCTTGAGTTTTCAAAGATAAAACCATCATGATTATTCACTTTATCGTTTCCCAAATTAAAAGCAGCTGATGATCTTCTCTCACACCAAACTATTCTGCAGTCTGCATGAAGGGATTGATTAAACTAATAATGATTTATTCTGTGCTCCGCTATTCCCAGGTAAGGTGAGGGTTCAGCTCTCAGCTCCGTCAGGTTTTTTACTGTTTTTCCAGAGACAGTAGAGACATGAGCTTTGAGTCATCCAGCCCACAGCAACTGGCACAGTTATTTCATCCCGAGCTTCAGAGGATAATTATCCATCGTTGTACAAGCCTGAGGTTGATTATATTTATTCAGAGGCTCTGGTGTAGTTGGGCTCGCTCTTTCCTTCCCTTTCCCCGTCTTTCTCTTTTGTCCGCTCGCTCTCTGTTTACAGCAGCTCAGCCCATCTGCTAGCAGCACATGAATTTTTAATGCCTTTGCCCCCGAGCTGTGCAGTGTCAACAGTGCATTGCTGCTGCGTGAAAAACTGCTAACTTTGGTTTGGCTCTCTCGTCTTTATTCCTTTACTTGAAGTTAAAGTTTAAACTTTTAGGTGCCACTGGTGTTTAATCACCCTGAGGGACAGGAATCCATTTAAAACTCATTGTATATTTTTCATTGTGTTTTTTTCTCAGTTCCTTATAGATCAGCTTTTATGGGCCAATATTTAGATTGCAAAGCCAGTCAGCCCACTTGTTACAGTGCACAGACATCTCAGAGCTCCGCAGGGACGTAGTTCACTGCCCTGCGGCCGTTTTCCCTTAATTAACATTCAAGTTCAGGCAAAGCAGAAGTTGTAATGTTGAACTGTTATTGCATCAAGGAAGCAGAGTTTGAAACAACTGTTCTCACAACATCAGTGTGTCATAGTAATCTTCCTCTGGTTTGTTTACACTAGAATAGAAAATGATTATTTAATACATTTGTGAGTAGCTGAATAATAAATCAATACTCCGGCTGTATGACAAGCCCTTTAATGTCAGTACGACAGCACAGTGGAAAACAGGATTAAAACTGTGTGCACACATTTACGTGTGAGTGTGTGTCTGTGTTTGAGCAGGAGAAACTCACACAAACACACATACATTCACATCTTATGTTCGTTTGTGAGTATGGAATAAAATCTTTTTGAAGGCCCTCCTGAAGTCTCGGTTAAAAATAGTGTAAATGATCGGGTTCAGGCAGCTGTTGCAGTATCCGATCCAGAAAAAAAGGTTGAAGAGTGTGTCAGGGATCGTACACTTCTCTCTGCAGACAGCGTGGAGACTGTAAGTGAAGAAGAATGGGAACCAGCAGAGGACAAATACCCCCATCACTACCGCCAGAACAAATGTGAAGCGCTTCTCCCTCATTTGAGCTACTTTGTTTTTGGACAGAGACATCTGCCTGCTGCGGAGAGCCACGGGGGAGGGGAGGAGGCAGTGGTGGGAGAGGTGGTCAGATGATGCCCATGATATAGAGGCACAGGAAGGAGGTGGAGGAGGCTTCAGCCTGCTCATCGCTCCCTCTGTGTCCTTCGCCTCCTCCGTCTTCACCCTCACGCAAGCTCTTCTGGGGAAGCGGAGAGACGAGGAAAACGAGGAGGATGTTTTTATGTCAGCTTCGCAGATCTTCTCCTCTAAGTCAATATCATCCAGCTCTCCTCTCCTACTGCTGCTGCTGTCTTTGTTGGAAGAGCTGTGTCGGTTGGCAGGAAGTGGGCTGTCCAGTTCATACTGGGATTTGCTGCAGCCGGCTCCCTTTCTTTGGCAAGTCCTGGTGGTGCCCACAAAGCAGGTCTCAGACTGTGACGGCTGCCGCTCCACCACATTCTTTGCCACAAACACAGTGGAGGCTCGCTGCTTGGCAACACGGTAGATCTTACAGTAAACGAGTATCATGATGACTCCTGGGGCAAAGAAAGACACAAGGCAGGAGGAGAGGATGTACCACGTCTGGTTGTTGAGGAGACACTCCTGCCTCTGCATGTCATTCTCGTCCTCCCTCTCAAAATCCTCCTCTTTCTGCGCCATGAGGAGCGGCGGGGACGAGATGACGATAGATATGAGCCACACGATGCTGATCATTGCTTTAATCCGTTTGGGTGTCCGTTTGCGGTTGTAGCTGACGGCTTTAGTGACGGACCAGTAGCGGTCGAGGCTGATGGCGCAGAGGTGGACGATGGAGGAAGTACAAAAGAGGACATCCAGAGCCAGGTAGAAGGAGCACCAGGTGGATCCAAAGTACCAGTAACCCATGACCTTAGAGGGGACAGACCAATTAAGATATATTAATGACTCATTTAAGCAGCAGTGACGACCTGCAGAAGAAGGAAAGAAGAAGAAAAAGTGTTTATTTCATATTGTATTCCAGTCAGATCCCGTCAGTCATGGAGGCCTTGAGCGACGCACCTAAAGGATTATTTCACCTCAACATAAAAATTCATACAATATCTCATTGCTGCCACGTCGGCTGTGACTGCATTTCATTTGTAGGAAAATCTAGCAGTGAGTTTGCCCCTGTGGTTTCATCTCAACCCTCTTGTCACATCCTTGTCACAGCTGCAAGAAACTGTGAAATATCCATCTAATTCCTCCACAGTTTGGGCTTTTGTGTGAAAATGGAGTCTGTTTACAGGAGTAAAGTCCAGGAAGTTCATTCCCAGTTCATGGTTGTGGAGCTGTGAGGTGAGAAGCTGCTGAAGTTTAGAAAAATGCTGAGATGGAAATATTGTCTTTGAGTGTCCCCAAGAAATCCAGATTAGTTTTTCATTACAACTGGAACAATTTACTGAACTAACTAATTGGCAAAATGTTAATCAACAAGCATAATAATCTACATTATCTCTAAAACATTCACTGGCTTCCGTTTCCTAAATTCTTCCTAATTCCCATTTTTTGATAAGGAACCTTTTAATCTGGTTATTGAAGAACTGTGATCAACTGAGCTCTGGTGGACATCTCCGACACTGTTTCTCATGACCCCAAAAATTTATTTGGCAAAGCTATTTGATATTTATTGTCACTTATTTGCGGACATGAACACAAATACTTTCCTCCTGGAAAAAAAACTAGCCTGTAGGTCGTTTGTGCAGCAAATTATTATGACCTGTAGTTACGTTTTGTAAGGCGACATCTAGTGGCCGTAGTAATTATGACAAGGGAGGAGAAGTGACGTAGTATAAAGAACGACAAAGTCCGCAGGAGAGCGGTAATCGATTCCCATGTGAAAGTAGTAGTTTATGTTGTTATTATTGTAACCATGACAACAAAGATCGTCTAATGTTGAGGAAGTACTTATTCTTAACCCAAATCACTATCTTTTCGTCAAACTAACCAAATAGTTTTGGGACTAAACCTAATTAAACCTTGACAGTTACTATAGTAACCATGGCAATGAAGGTATGGACATCGCTTTTGGTACAGTCCATTTAGTCAAGGTCCGTTACGCCTGTCGCCGTAGGGACACACACACTTTAAGCAGCGACGGCTGAAGGGACAGTTACGGCGTGATGCGATGACTGAGATTATATGTCTACACTTCCTACCCACCCGCTAACTGCTTTGATAACAAAAAGACCAAAATGCGCAAACTGTTGTTGACTGGCCTTCCTCCCTCTCCAGCCCACAATCTAAACTTTGCTGTGTATTGATAAAAACCATGACGCTCTCCGTGGTGCTGAACAGATGGATATCCTCATTTGATATCAAATTGTTTCTAAATCAAATATCTAGTGCTCTTGAGGCTTTTTCAGAGACATATTGTAGCAATGTTCAGAGTGACCTCGGTTTCCTGAAGCAGTGATGTAGCCTTTGTTAATAGTTAAATGTTTTTGGTTTCCACTACTACAGCAATGCGTTGAAATTTATATGGGCGGTCGTACCGCCACTTCAACCGTCGCCACTTCAAGTCCCTACTATTTTAGGAGACACTCCTGTAAGGAGGATATATCTGCATTTCCTCTGTGGCAGATATATTGACCCAGACAATTTATCTCTCTAGCCCCAATTGTAAATTTAATATCTTTGAGTTTTGGACTGTTGGTCTGTCCCAAACAAGCAATCTGAAGATGTCAGCTTGGCTTAGGCTCAGGGAACTTGTGATAAATGCTTTTCTAGAGTGAATGAATAATCAGGTAAAGAAAGTGAGTTTACAGCCTCGTCCTGCAGAAACCGTAACTGAAGAAAGACCAGTGCTGCCATCCCTACACCCACGCCACTAGCACGACTAAATAATAAATAATATGAAAATCATTTTTAGTAGCAGCCACTAGTTTAAGTGAGAAATTGTCCGGTGAATTGTTGGATGGAGGTGCAGTAGTGTCCAGCAGTAGAGGAATGTAGCTGTGCTGGGTCTGTCACTGCAGTGCAAAATGTAATTTTTTTATTCCCTGCAGTCTCAGCTCTTCTTTAGTTTGTCAAAACCATTGATTTGCCCTCATCTAGGTGGGATTTTAGTATAATACCAATAATACCAACAGTCCTTCAAGTGGGAAAACTGGGGAAACAAACTTGATGACCCAAAGTACCAGACTGGCTGAAGAATGTGTGTGATTAAAAAGGTTTCCTGCAGAGAAGAGGAGAAACCTGGACGAACTTAAAGTATTTGCCCACCTACAGCAAGAGAGAAAGAATTACAGACATGAAAAGTGTCTGATCTCCAGGTCGATTTCACATGTTAACATCTGCAACAAATAACATGAGAGAGGAAACATCAGGTAAACGTCAACCTCGCAAGCCTAAGGGAATAAAACATGTCATTAAATTGTCTGAACATATTCAGTATCTGTTTGATGAAGAAGGCATAATGTTAATTTTAATATTCTAAAAACATAATTCGCAGCAAAAACCTCATACAATACTGACTCTTAAGTGCAACAGAGTGTCTCGTTGCTGCTTAATAAGAATGCTGAACTCACAGTGTTTCTTCTAGGCTGGTGACTAAACCATTTAATGCTAACGTTGGCCATGTAGCGATAGCAAAACTTTCAAATAGCTCCTTTTAAAAACCCTTTTATCACCTGCTGCCAGTAGGGGTCACTAAAGCGCTGAAGTTAAATAAAACTTGTGAGTTAGGTTTTGTCACTGGATAGCAGACTTTCACCGCAGATGCGTGTTATGTACAAATGCAGATGGACTTCTCCGATAGCAGAAGATGCATGTGTATGTGCATTATGTGGACCCTGTCTACAGCTGGTTTTAACTTGCAATCTTTATGTGGATGGATTATTTGGACAGTGAGATCTGATCATGAGTTATGCATCTGCACTTGGTATTAATAAGCATCTTGTTATCTTGAATCTGCCTGCATTGTGTCTGAAGCAAATTAGGCAGTTGGAGCTGTGGGAGTTGTTGGCAATCATGGCACGTCCTCTGTGAAATCTGTCATTTTGAAATAGCAGGAAGAAGCAGAGATTGTTGACTTTTCAGCTTGTAGTATAGAATTTTATTAGTCGGTAAACAACTTTGGCCCAGACTGAAATTTTTGAGCAAGGATTGCAGTGAAATTTTGCTCAAACATCCACGGCACCTGGAGGATGAAGCCTACTGACTTTGCTGATCCTGTGCTGCACGATGTTGACATTTCCTGTTTTGAGTGAAATGTCTCACAGCTGTTGGATGGATTGCCATTGAATTCTCAAATCCGAATTTTAGCTTGTGCAAAACTTTGGTTTATCTATTTAACTGATTATTTTTTCTTTACGATTATCACAACAGCCTCACGGAGCTGAGAGCATGGCTGTGGACTCAAACTGTGCAGACGTCATTAACATCTGGCTGAGATCTGATCTCAATGTGAGCCTTCAGCCTCCACCTCCAGATGTGGTCTGGGCAAACTAATGGCAATGTGTTCCATCTACAGTTGCACCTGTATTAACATGTGTTTTCCTTAAAACAGAGAAGATATACAGGTACAGATTGTACGTGAATACCAGCTTTAAAAATTAAGTCTTGGAGTAGATCCTGAACAAACAGGTTCCTCACCTCATTAGCCAGGGAGAAGGGGATGACCAGCGTCGCCACCAGTATGTCTGCTGATGCCAAAGACACCAGGAAGAGATTCTGAGGCGCCCTCAGGGCTCGGCTTGTGAACACCGCCACCACGACCAGCACGTTGCCCACCACGGTCCCCAGGATGATTACTGTGACCACCAGCACGATTAACACTGACGCCACCTGCGAGTGAGGAGGTAGAGGAGGAGATCTCGAGGAGGAGGAGGAGGAGGACGTCTGACTGACATTCTCCAAAGAAGAGTTTGTTGGTAAAGAGGCCGGCATCGTGGCCAGAACAGGAGTGAATACAGCTGATAAGTCCATCCTGGTTAAATGACCGACGTCATGATCCCTGGTTTTTTTTTTGTTTTTTTACCTCCAGTGCATTCACCGCTGACTGTTTTTATGCCAGTCAGTTAGAAAATAACAAAATACAAATATGACAAAGGGAAGAAGGAAAAAAAAAAAAAGAGTGTAAAGGCAGTGAAAGATTCTGCCAAGAAGAAAAATTCAAATCTGTCTCTTTGTGTCCAGAAAAAAAACATCCAATAATATTGTCACCACTGACAACGTACAAATTATCTCCCTCTCAAAACACAAATTACACATGAACAGCTCAAATCCTCACAGCCCTACAGCTATGGTCAATATTTCAAAATATTACATCCAAAAAACGAATTGCTTCATCTGCCGCAACACATTCTGCCTCTGAAAGAAGAATTTTCATGATTTAAACATTAATTCATACCTGTTAAAATATCCATTCACAAGCACATCTGAGATCAGAGGTGGACATACTATATTAATGCTGCAGGACTGGCCTACTTACTTCGAATGAGATGCAAAAAATGAAAAGAATAATAAAAATAACAGTGACAATAATAGAAAAGCATATGGCTTCATGCTCTAGTTGGAGCAAGGACAGAAACCCGATTTGGAATGCATGGTACTCTCATTCTGCTGCACTCCGAAAGCGATTAATACGGCAGAAAAAAGGATTAAAAAGTAGAGAAGAAATGACTGAAAAGACTGAATGGGAAGAGGAGATAAAAAAAAAGGAGAAGGGAGAGCAGGAGGAAGAGGTGATCTAAATTTAAAAAAAAAAAGAAAAAGAAAAGAAAATCAAAGAGGCAAGAAAAAGAAAAACAAGAGGTCCTCACTTTCATGCGAGTCGCTGCCGTGCTGAGTGACACTGCTGCTGCTGCTGCTGCTGCTCACTGATTCTCTACTGCTGGAAGAGGAGGAGGAGGAGGAGGAGGAGAGAGAGAGAGAGACTAATAGAGAGAAGAGATGAAGAGAGGGAGAGGGGGAGAGGAAGAGATGTTTAAAGGAGAAGACAAGTGGGACTCGAGAGCACATACAAAAAGGCCAGGAAATGAGGAAAGAGAGAGAAGGAAGGAGAGGTAGATGAAGTGAGAGAGGAGAGGAAGGTATTAGAAAGGAGAGAGGGAGTGTAGGAGGAAGAAAAAAGGGAGATGCAGGGATGAGGAAAAGAAAGACAAGAGGAGAGGAGATAGAAGATAGGAAAGGAAATAAAAGGATGAAAAAGAGATGAAAAAAGGAAAGGAGAGAAGAGGACTAGTGGGGAAGGAAAGGAAAGAGAGGATAAAAAAGGGAGGATAAAAAAGCAGCAATGCAGGGGTGAAGGGGGGCAGGAGAGGAGACGATAATAAGAAGAGGAAAAACAAAAAAGGAGACAGGAGAGGATAAGTGAGAGAAAAGAAACAGGAGACTGGGGAGGACAGAAGAAGAAAGGGAGGAAAGAGAGATATGGCAAAAGAGGAAGAAGAGAGGACAAAAAGAAAAAGAAGAAGAAATAGAGAAGAGAGGAAGCCACAAGGATAGACGAGAGAAGAAGAACAAGAGGAGATAAGCAGGGGTGAGGATAAGGAAGGGGAGGAAGGGGAGGACTACTGAGGGCATGAGATGAAAGAGAGGAGAAAAAGAGGAATGAAGAAGAGGAGAAGAAAGAAGACGGCTAGAAACTGGGCTAGAGGAGATCAAAGGATAAGAAAAGAAATAAGACTTAAGAGGACAAAAAGAGGAGAGGAAAGGAGAGAGGACAGGAGATGAAGAAAAGGAAAGACTGGGGAGGAAAATAAAGAGAAAACAAGAGAGGAGAGGAAACAAGAATAAAGGAGATGAGTGGATGGTGAGATGGGGAGAGGAGACAAAAAAGAGTGAAGGAATCAAAAGGTAAATTAAGATGAGAGTGGAGGAGAGGAAAAGACGGGAGTAGAAAGAGGAGAAGAGAGAGAAGATATGTCCACGGGGTGGTGATAGAAAAACAACGCTGTTTCTTTCACAGAGGAGTTCGCTCTACAGGTTTGTGTCCACCTTTGAGTTGTCATCAATCAATACCCATTTACTGTGAAATGAGTGCAGAGAGAGGGAGAGGGAGAGAGAAACCATTTATTTAATCGCTCACTGATGCTCTTAATTTAGATGCCTGGCACTGAATGATGACATGTGGGCAGATCCACCTCAGCCCGCCTGCACTGTGGTTACGTTCCTCCTGATTCTGAATGCAGCCCACAACACTGATCGCTGTGACACTCACATGCCTTTTAGAGGCAGACAACATCTTAAGTCAGACATCCCAAAACCCGGCGTGACACAAATCCAGGCGGGGACGTAATCTCATGATGCTGCAGCCTGTGGGCACACTTAACAACAGATCAGGGGCAGTGGATATAAAAGTACACCATCCCACTGTAGGGACATTCGCTGCTGCTGCTGCTGCTGTCAGGTTGGATAAACATCGGGGAAACGTCCACGGGAAACGTTCAGCAGGCTTTGTTTGGAGCTGTTTATTCAACCTTAAAGGAACATTCAGGACCAGAAAATTTGCAGGTCACCATCATTTGTATTATGGATTTTGTGAGGTAATAATGAAGGGCTCCCTAACAGGATTAAGGACGCAAGCGGAGACAAAATGAAATCAGTGTTCCTAGAAACCTCTTCAAACAAACAAACAAACAAACAAATAAACAAAGAAGCCTGAGAGCTGTGACACAGCTCATCGTTTCAGTCTGCATCACTCGCTGGGAATACAGAAATATTCATGAGACTTCTTATGCTAAACAGTACATGGAAACATGCAGTATGCAGTATACTTGTTAATAATGATGTAGATGTAGCAGTTACAGAGTTACTTGATCATTCATCCAGTCGTGTTTGTGTCCACCAGATGAATCTAAATCCAGTGTTTCCTCTCTTTTAGCTCTGTGTTTGGTCTCCACCACCTCCTGAGGGAAATATCTGTCTCTTTAGCTGCTAAATGCTGCACCATGTTCTCCAGCTGCTCTCCGACCGTCGCCTGCTGTTTGCTGCTGAGCAGGTAGAGGACGGTGGCTTTTTACAGCTGTGTCTCAGAAGACAGCTGTCTGCTGTGGCCGAAAACGACGCTATGAGAGCGGTGAGAGTGAACCAGATCAGTGAAGCCGTGCGACAGGTTGTCTGACAGGAAGCTGCACGTTTCAGAAATACAATGAAAAGTCAAGTCACATTACCAAGCAAAGCAATCTACATTGTCATTTTCTACAAAAAAACAAGCCAGAGGTAAAAATGAATAAGACCATCGTAAATCGTTGGTCCATTCTGTCATGTGACCACACTGGTCAGACATGTACGGCTGCTTTCCTGGATTCCAGTGCTGCCAAATGAATTTATAAAAAAACACACTTTTTAAAAGACTGGGGGCTGATATTTGGTGGCAGCAAATACTGGCTCCTTCGTGATGAAAGCAATAGTAGTGGTGGTAGTAATTCTGTATTTTAGTGAAGACAAGGGAAATGTGTCGCTCTTGAGATGGAGGGAGTGGATGCTAGATTAGTTCTAGCTTTTCTTTGGAAGAGGGGGAACCTGCTTGGCATTGGCACAGATCTGTGATGACATGGGTGTACAATGGTGCACACGTAACTCTGAGGGAGGAGAGTGTCCTAAAACACGTGGTCTCTGCACACGCGGCAGCGCCTCCGCTGTGTGTGTCACTCACTATAGCTCGACGTAAGCTCTGCCTGCAAAAACACCTTTCTTGTTAGAGAAACCTGTGATTTGTTTCCTGTTTCACAGACAGAGACATATTAGACTGCCACATATTGGCTTTCTATAGAGCCTGCTGTGTGCAGAATCCTGGAACAATGGGAGAAATTAAACTTTCATTTCAGTCTCACCACGGTACGTGAACCCTGCTCCACGGCAGATGTTTAGGTTCCGTGTACAGTGACCCACATAATCTCGTGTAGGCGTACCTATGGTGTCCCCGAATTTGCTTGCTTTTTTAAGTTTCAGTGCGCTGAGCTCTCACCTACGTATGTACCTCACCTTTTAAAAAATCTATAATTAGCGAGGTGCAGACTGCTGTTAAGGCTTCAGAGGGGGAACAGACGGAGCCGCTCAAGCTTCTTGACTGTTTAATGAGGCTTATTAAGTCTGTCTGCATCAGAGTCATTAACCCAATGGCAAAAAATTGACATGCTCAAAGAGCTGACAGACGGACACATCCAGCCATACATTGGCTATACATTCAAGTCCAAGGCAGCACAGCTGAACCTCTCTCCTGAGGGAGGGAGATGTGTGAGCGACACCATCTCATCAGCAAATGGGTTTACAGATCACCTGGAGACATTTCTTTAAATGTATTTGTTCAATGTAGGGGAGACACTAAAGCACAGGAGCTTACAAGCCTTCTGGGACATTGCCCATCCACAACTGATATAATTATTGTTATTATTATCATTATCAGTGGAGGAAACAACAGACAACATTCTGGGCTGAGGTGAAGAAACACAGGGATGCAGCAGGAATAAACCCATACGAAGACTTAGCTTCTGCTGCAGTTTCTGACCTCCCTCTCCCACAGTAGAGTAGAGACACTGTTGAGTCAAACAAGTGTCTTTAAAAACAAACTCAGAAATCTAACACCCCTTCAGACCCCCGGCTCTATTTTATATATTAGACATGATTTGAGGCTTGCTATGAGCACAAACTGTCAGAGAAGGTGCTGCAGCTCTCTTCTGCTGCCTATTGATTGAAGTCATATCCTGCAGCAGGTTCTGGCTCTCCCTCTGCACCCAGCATCGCCCCACAGGGGCAGAGCGCTGAGGGTATGGATCATGTGGATGATAATGAATTCTGTCTCAGCGTTCGTACGATCTGGACTCAGATCAGAATAACAAACAGGTTTACAGCACATTTGATATTTATTTACACATACTATGACTTTGCATTGGTGTTGTGAATAGACTTATCTATATCTTTTCAGTTTGCCATGTACATATTTGTTAAATTATCATATTATTATATCATAGTATTTGCACATAGTTTAACTCCATTTACAATCCATTAATAAAAACATATATGTAGTTATTCTTTTGTAAATATGCACATAGTTAGTTTGTATGCCCAGAGTGGCTGAGTGGCACCACGTCACTTGACCTTTTCATCAATGCAATGCATTCGTCAACAGTTGCAATGTCAATATTGAATCATATGCATTATATAGAGTCTGATTGCAGTAGGCAGGAATGACTTTCTATGAGGTTCCCTAACGCAGCGGGGTTGTACGAGTCTGCTGCTGAATGTGCTGTTAAGTTTCTTAAGCTGTTCAACTGAGCTGAAACCCAATACTTATATTTAAAAGTGTAATCCTCGGGCTCCCTGTCGGTGGTGTTCGCTGGCATATACAGTGCTGAACCCGGCTGACAGGTAGGTAGGATGAAAATACGATGCAGTGACTTCACCAATATGCTAATTGGCGCATAATATCATCTAGAGACACTTGGCTACCTTTCGAGCGGGCTTCAGCAACTTTCCCATGAAAGTAGTTGGCAACACTGTCTTTTTTGTTGAGAAGTTAAGTGTTGAATAATTCTCTTTAACAGCAGGTCACCGTTCTTGTCAGGAAACATCACATTTCCAGGGACAGATTCATCCACATTTCCTGCTCTTATTTGGGGAAGCAGTGAATGCAGGACTGAGTCAAACTAAACTACAGGGTGTGTGTTCATGGTGATGAAGGAACATGTCACCCAGTGCAACAGTGTGACTCACGGATGTGTGTTTTTTTGGAAACAATGGAGCTCTATGGCTCAGAGAAGTAAGATATGTTAGGCCTTGATACTCACACAGTAGATATCAGTAGATTCAATTCACTGTTGGTTTTAGTATTTTCATGGGATTTGTTGACAGGAACAAAACGCAATATCACCAGATGTATAGTCTTTAACTGTGCAATGTGTTAAATGCTGCTTTTATAGCTGCCAGCACTCAGCATCGTAATTTATTATCAGGTGAATGTGCTAGTGAACAGTTGCCTCCTTAAACAGATAGCAGAACACATAAGCATTCATCTGGAGGTGCATTTCTGGCCAGCTGATCAATCTTAATCGAATATTCGCTCCCCTGTTTGAGTTTTCACCAACTCCTGAGGGAAATATCTGGTTTATAGTTGCTAAATGTTTTACTTTCTTCAGCAGTTAGCCACTAACTTTCTCTGTCTGCTGTTTGGTGCTGAGCAAAAAGCAAACAGTGGGTTTAACAGAGCTTCATTTTTGCCGACAGAACACTGACTCAAATATTGGGTGACTATATTTTAAAAGCCCCAAACCAGAAACGTTAAGTTTACTTACACTGCATGTTTGTGCACACACACACACATTTTCATCAGGGAGGAGGACAATCATTTCAGAGCTTTGCAGACCTACCCAGCGCACCTTTCAACACCATGGAGGCTATAAAGGCAGCATTTTTTATTGCTGGTAGCTTATGAAGGAAGGAGTCAGCTCCTCCTGGAGCTCTTTGAAAAAGACTGACTGTCTCTTCGGCGTGAGAGCTAACCCTTGGTACACTGACAGGGTTGTGTCAGAGAGAGTCGCCGGCATCACAGCTTCTGACGCTCGTCTGCATGGTCACTGCACTAAAACATGCTCTGAAAACCAAAACAGTGAGCGAAAAGAGGCTAAAAAGGCTCCAAAGAGCTGGAGAACTGGGGGATAATTCTCTGCGGCTTTGTCAATATGAATGACCACTTTAACTAGAGAGAGTATTTTTGACTCATTGTTAATATGTACTGATTAGTTAAACTGATAGCTCAGGTTATTTGACTTGAGGCTGTGTGACCTACTTATCTATAGTCAGTGTATTACCTGCAGTAAATTCGGGTCAGCGTGTGGGAGCACCGGCACAGAAGCTGAGTGATGTGCAGCTGTGGACGGACTCAGCAAAAAAAAAGAAGGAAAAGTGTTTCAGCCACTTTAAAAAGCGCCCATCGAAAAAGCCAATATGAGTTTAATTGCGCACTATATTTTGAATGTTTTCACTGCTTTATTTCGCTGTCAAACAGCCCTTGAACAGTTCACAAACTGTAGTTCCAAAGGAAAGAGCCGCTTGATGGTAAGATAAAGCGGTGAAAATATTCAAAAGCACGTAAACTTAAATTTATAGTGGTAGAAGAGGCTAAAACATGTTTTTGCGGATGGCTTTGTCCACAGCAGCACATTGCTCAGCCCTTTTACCGGCTGCTTCTCTAACCTGGGAGCGCACAGATCCGAATCTACTGTACACTGACTACAGATAACTATCTCACACAACCCCACGTCAAATAACCCAAACTTTCACTTAAAGAGTTGACAGCAAACAAATAATTACCTCTTCGCTTTCAGAGAACACAGTCTACTTATCTCCGGTATTTAGGATTTACTTTAGAGACCTGCTTTTGCTAACATTAGCCTGTGTGTGGGTACTGCCAGAGGCTGTGGTCAAACCAGGCAGCTCCCCAATGGTACCAACACACTAGATGTGCTTAAGGGTTTTAATACAAACCTGTACCTTACAGGTTGCTTCTACCGTATTAAAAATAAAATGAGCAGGAAGACATGCTCTGGAGGAGTTAGTTACAGTGTGTGTTTTATCATTTGTTATATGGAAAATAATTAGAGATTAAAGTCATGTTTTAGGGCAAACTGCACATGTAATGAAAGGAGGATGAGTATTGAGAACTGAGGGGTATCAGTGGAGTTAAGCGCCTTGCTCAAGGGCATTTATGAGTTTCACTTTTGAGGGAAGACAAAAGGCCGAACCTCTTTTATCTCCAGAGTCTCCAACCCAGAGGACGGAGCTGAGAACAGTCGTCTCTAAAGCTGCCAGTGAAGCCTTGAAGTAATGTGTCTGGGATTCGTATTTGCTGTAATTAATGAATATATTTACAGCTTTAGAATAAAATTTCAGTCTAATTTTGATTTACAATTCACCTCGGAATATTTAGTCTGTCATAATCTTATTTTATTTTTTATCATCTTAAGAAAATAAATGATCGAATGGCAGCCCAGACTGAAGTGAACCGCTGTCTCTGTTGTAATAATTTTTCTTAAATTATGATAATAACATTTCCAAAGAAAGAAATTATATGGCTTAAATATATGTAGTGATTCTGAAAGTTACACACATATTTGACGGTCCAACAACGTCGTTATAGAATCATGGGCATTAATCTGCTGCCATGACATCCTCCACTCCTCTGGTCTCAGGCTGCTGCTGAGGTCCAGGTCTGTACTGGTCTAACACATCATTGTATGCTCGGACATTATTTTAACCCAAACCAAGAAAAACAGTCCCAGACCAAGATTAAAGCAACACAACAGCGTGTGTGTTTAAATAAATATGTCAGCTATAAGCTGTTCACTGTAGACAGAAAAACCCTTGGGCTCCTTGGCCTGAAGTGATTTAACAAAATGAAAATACATTGAGATGCAAAAGAAAATGACAACAGACAATGTGGCCAGGTCATTTCATTTCACGTCTCTTTCAAAATGAAGGAAATCTAATGAGACTGAAAGATACGGGTATAAATGTTTGATTGATGCAGAAGCTGGTCGAGCGACAGCATTGGCAGGTTATTTAATCTAAATCAGCTCATTGCATAATAATGATGAGAACGTTGGAATATGAAATATGACGGTGACTTTATCCTCTGAAAGTTGCCAGATTATAAATGATAGCAACAGCAACTATGAAGGTGTTTACTTCAAGTCAAGAATTAAATGGGGTTTCACACGAAGAAACTGGTGGTGATGCATTACAGCCACTGCACCTCTAAATCACTAATGTCCTAAGCCTCACTGAGCTGCTGCAGCCGCACTTTAGGAAAACAGCCTGAATCCTGTTTTGGTTGTCATGTTATTGTCTCCATTTCCTCCTCTATTTTCACCAGGGGACGTAACAGCAGTTAAACAGAATGAGAAACCTTGAGAGTGTGACGATATGATTTCTTTTCACAATTTTCAAATTTTTTTTATAAGAAATGCAAGACATGATTCACAAAGTTGTTTTACAGAGGAGGTTGTACCTTGTGGGTCAGCACCTCCCAACAAATTAAACAGTCTCGACAGCGAGTGGCAGAAGCTGAGAGCGGCCGGGAGTCCTGGGGGACACTGAAGATATAAACAACATTAGATTTATAACAGAGCTTGGTCCACTGAGGCGGCTTCATTTGTTGTGTGTGATACTAGTAAATTGGAAGGATGAAAATAAGTCTAAAATACTAAAAACAGCTATTGGCATGGCACCAAATGTGAACCGCAACTCTGCCTTTTTCCATCCAGCCGGAGACCTTCGTTGAATATCGTTCCCAACTCTCTCACAACCCTCTTCATGTCATCTCTCTACTGTTGATGCACCAACACAGACATACAATGGCCATAAAATACTTTTATACATTCAGACACTAGGCCTGGCTCCGGGGACATGTTGGGATACCAGTTCCTAAACCCCTTATCAAACCCAAATCCTTTCTTTTTGGATAGTATGTTGAGGTGGGAAATGAAAATATCTTAGTATAAAAAAGTACAGTTTTTACTTCAGTCAGTATCACTCCTAAACCACAGAGACTGTGTAGAGCTTTGAACATATATTTTTATATTTTCTGACATTTATTAACTCATAACTCATTTTAGTCATGCTTCTCAAGTTCTCAAAAATGCCACAGGTTATTACTTTAACATGATGACTGGCAGATAAATATTTAACCAAAAGACTTGTCATAAATATTGTATTTGTCAGTTGACTTTGGTGAAGTCAACTGACAAATACAATGTTGCAAACCGCTTATCGATGGCCGCAGTGTCAGAAAGAGGCTGAACAGATTATCCAAGAGAGATTTTGAATGAAAGACTTGTGTTTAATGAATCTGGGTATTTTACCAACTTGAAACCATCATCTGTACCTTCCAGAGGTGTTGGATGGGGTTGAGGTCAGGGCTTCTGTGCAGGCCAGTCAAGTTCTTCCACACCAGACTGGACGACCATTTCTTTATGGACCTGGGTTTGTGCGTGGGGACTTCATCATGCATGTCAAACAGGAACGAGACAAACACAAAATGTTGACACAGCTGCAAGCACATTATTCTCTAAAAAAATCACTTTATTTTGCAGCAGTTTTGAAGCTCAGAGTGGGCTGCTGCACCGTCACCATCTTGGCAGAGCCTGACTTCGCCTAACTTCCAGCTAATCCAGACAAAGACTAAGAGGAGGGGCGTGTGTGAAGCTGATACTTGTGGTGCATACCTGTTTATGACAAGCATATATCACCCACCTGTTACTCAAGATGGCGACACCCTCAATGATTCATAACTTTAAGCCTCAGTAAAATTTAAACAGGTGAGTAATATATAACCATACCAGACTGTAAACATGTTTATTTCTGCTGTAAAATTGGATGTTTTAACATGGGAGTCTATGGGGATTGACTCACTTTTGGTGCCAGCCTCAAGTGGCCATTCGAGGAACTGCAGTTTTCGAGACAACTGGGGTTGTTGCTTCATTCTTCAGCCCCGGAGGTTCCCGCTTAATTGCAGCTAAGGGGCCTTGCACCTAAACAGTCCAAAAGTGTACTTGGTACTGTCTACATACTTATGGACATATAGTGTAAGTTTGATAACAGTACATTTTTTTGTGATTTTCCACCAATATCCAACAGTTGCATATAAAAAAGTTTAAAAACCAATGTCTTGAAGAACCATTAAAAGTCTAAGACACCTGTTGAAAATGTTAAAAGCTCTTAATTCAGATGCTTTAAAGTCACATTCACACAATCTGTCTTCTGACATTACATTTTCGACACAACCAACTTTTTTTTCCGACTTTGTAATTAATTTGCACTTTCTATTTTATTTTCCATGCAGACTTCTGAAAGGAGGTCAGAAAAAGAAACCCACAAACAAGTGTTATCTGGGAAGGCAATCTGCTTGAGTAGCACTCTTGATAATGTATCTATGAGAAGATTTTTCCTTGAAATGTGAAGTGATATCTTTTATGCATTATGTCTGTGTTCGTCAGACCCTCAGCAGCTTTTGAAACCTGGTTATATGGAGGGTCTTTTACAGACGCTGGTTTCCATCATCCTGTGGCTCTCCAGTGACTCAAGTGTTTGTCTCCATTTCAGCAACGTGACTAAGCCCTCGCGTTATCACTGTCTAAATGATATGATCAGAGTACAGCAGAGAAAGTTTGATGTTCGATCACAGTTGTGCTGCCTCCAGAAATCGGCTCTTTCCTTTACTTCTACAGTGTTTCGTGTCTCCATATGGTGATGTTACTGAAGGCAGAAGAAACAACCCACAATGCTCTGCTCAAGAAAACAGGAATACATAAAATCATTTAAACTGTTAAAGGAATACTTCAAGTATAAGTTTTATAAAACAGTTTCCACTTTTCGGCCTCCAGTCCTATCGTGGTTGGTGGTTTCTTGCTGGGAGCAGATAGTGGTGATGGTCGCTTGCCAAGAGCTTCAGCCATCATCGCATTTTCAGTACCAGAGGTTATAATACGTCCTCTGTGCAGCGCGACTTGCTCTGCTCTCTTGACTTGAAAATGAACGCCCCTGTGTCAAAATGGAAAATGTGCAATGTTTCCTCCTTCCTCAGTCGCCGTTTTCACAAGTTTGAAAATACGTCGGTGGTCCCTCCGCTTCCCCTATGTAGCCAAGATGGCGACTGCTGTGGGTGAGAGGAGTCATTGCAGGTATGAACTGACGTACTCAGAGCTGTCCACTTGTGATTGGATCAGCTGAGGCAGGTCTGAGACAGGGCCATCTACACCCTAGTGGATAAACCTTTAATCCTCCAGATACACACAAAGAACGCAAGCAAGAATGTGAACAATGATGCTGGTGTTGCAGCTACTGTCTACACATACTTGTTAGTAAAAATAAGTATATCAGCAACCTTACAGTTTATTATTAAACCTACCTGCCCAGCATCAAACAGCAGAAGGACAGGAATATACAGACTGTATTTGATCGATATCTTCTTCAGTCTTGTTTTATCTTTGTTTCACCTGTGAGGGTGAGAAAAATCACACCTTTTTTAGTACAAGCAGTGCGATGACCATCTCCAGCCTGTGCAGAGAGCTACGCAGCCAGGTCAAGTGTAAACACCTGTGTGGGAGAACAGGGTCTTCAAATGTGGATAAAGACACACACACATACAGTACATTATATTTTTGGATGTATTTTGTTGTTTTATTCCTTTTCTTTAAACTCCAGGGGATATCTGACTAAATGTAGAGGACTTAATGTCAAGTTGAGTTACTTCCAGTGTAGCTTCACTCTGACAGCACAAGTGTTTTGTTTTAGCTTAAGGATCAGCAGTAAATGTCAGACGCTCAGCATCAAACGATGGATGCACCGATGTTCAACAGTCAGAACAAAAGAAATCCATCGCTGAACAGGCCCAGGGACCAGTTTCTTACACACACGTACACGCACACGCACACACACACAGCAAACAGACCAGAATGCAATGAGACAATTTGGCGTCTCAGTAAAGGGTAGGACTTTTAATCCTTGAGTTCTCCAGTTGCTCTAACCTCCTAATTCCTACTGAGTTAACATCTGTTCACATCTGTAAAGGTTGTTCAAAGGCCATCTGGGGTACACAAAAAATAATAAACAGATGAGGTAGGTTGAAGGAAGGAGGGATGTAAGAAACAAGAACACGTGTATTGAGACGTATTGAACATATTGAAATGATGATATTTACTGTGACAGCGTGACGTGTCTGGTCTCTTCAGTTTTGGATGTTCACTGAAACATCTGAACCACCGGAGATGGTTCAGGAAACTGAGCTTTTAGGCTACATGGTGTTTATCTCAACGGTCTGAGCCACAGAGCAGAGTCCGTTCCCTTCCTCCTGTAAGATCAGCAGCTCCCCTACCGTCTGCTGCCCGTGGACCACAATGCACTGCTCTGCGCCCTCTGATATCACGACCTCCACCAGCTCCTGCCCCGTCCCTGCGGGCAGCGAGTTTTCCGAGGCGAGGAGCAGAGGGTTGGAGCTCGGCGTGGACAGGTTGTCTGTGTGGACGTAGACGACGGCGTGTTGGACGTTACTTGAAGCCTCTCCATCTCCTCCTCCTGAGGTTTCATCCTCTTGAATCTGCCTCACCTCCTTTTCCTCCACTTTCCCTCGTCCCCTTCTCCGCTTCACTTCACCAGCCTCCTTCTCTCCTGCCCCGTGAGGGAGGGAGTTCTTTTTGGGTCTGCCTCTGATTGGTTTCGGGTGACTGGAGCTTAAAGCCGCTAACTCCTGCACAGCGTCTTTCTTGCTGCTGTTCGTCTCCTCCCCGTGTCCTCCTTCCACCTCCTCCAGAGTTCCTCCCTCTGTCCTGTGCTGAGCTTGGTGCCTCAGCAGACTTTGTCTCACAGTATATGAAGCGCCGCAGTGGCAGCTGTACGGCTTCTCCATCAGGTGAGACGACTTTATGTGTCTCCTCAACTTGGTCGCCAACGTGTAGCCTGAAGGAAGAGAAAAACAAAAAAACAGAAATCACTGAGCAGCCCCTTCAGCGACAGGCGACAGTGAAGGAGAGATGCTGCAGGTCTCTCCTCCCGGCTGCTGTCAGACTGTACATCAAACACGCCACTCGGTAAACACACACACCAAAAACTGACAAACTCACCATGTGCAATAATTAACATACACCAACTGTGCAATAACACTTATCTGATGCTGTTTTTGCTATAGTTAAATACCTGATTTGTAGATACTATATTGTTATTATTTATTGTAGTGTCCACTTCGCTGCTCTAACACTGCAAATTTCCCCACTGTGGGACTAATAAAGGAATATCTTATCTTATCTTAAGACCACGAGCCAACAGTTCCTCCCCCTGAGTCGAACTCGCAGCTTATACACATAAAACAGATACATTGGTTTTTCTGGGCCTTCTTGTGAGGTGTGAACTGCCTATAGCTACGGCAAATAACCGAAGTCCAGGAATATCTAAGTCCATTCCCGTGATTATATTTTACAAAAAAATTATAAAATAAAATGCCCGTAAGCCAGCCATAAATATAAAATGCCATTTGTACCTGTCAAAAAAACAGTTTAACTTCATCAATTATGAAACCAGTGAACTCAGCACACACTTTTTTTGCCGTCTTATGCTTCATAAAAAGTAAATGTGAACAACCTTGTAATCAGCAGCTTGTGCTTTCCAATCATGTATGCGGGACAGAACATCTGCAGCCCGCTAAGTGAGATAAATAAGGTTGGTTGGAGGGGAATTGGCCAGAGTGTGCTTCATGCCCCTAACTGGCTTTTTCATTGACTCATTTTTCACTGTTTTGTTTCA
Organism: Seriola aureovittata; assembly: GCF_021018895.1. Taxonomy (NCBI): domain Eukaryota; kingdom Metazoa; phylum Chordata; class Actinopteri; order Carangiformes; family Carangidae; genus Seriola; species Seriola aureovittata. Next base: position 5,419,749 of record NC_079364.1, read on the forward strand.
GCTGCGGTTTGTTTTCCTCAGTCTGAAACTCGCTTCTAATTCTTTAACAAAAAGCAGATTGTCACATTTTAGCCAAGAAATAACATAAAAATTTCTGGAAGCATGTTGTAAACAGCGTATTATGACTTTATTGTCTTATTTTAATAAGAATGTAGATTGTCTATTTTTATAGTCTCATTCTGCGAACAGAAGATGAAATGTGGCTCCAAACTGAGATGAAATGGCAAAAATCCTCATAGAGTTAGTTAGCCAAGAGGGATTAGAGGACTTGTCCCCAGTCTCCCTTGACTTTTTTGCACAGTTGTATTAGACTTTTAAATCAAGATCTCATGTTTTAACCTTTTCCGCAGACAGGGCACCGATGTGGCCTCTCTCCAGTGTGCAGTCTCTCGTGGGATTTCAGGCTGTGCGGGTCCCTCAGGGATTTTCCACAGTAGCTGCAGAGAAAACCTCCTCCGGTGTGGGACAACATGTGCCGACGGAGCTCTGGCTTCTGGGAGAAACTCTGGTTGCACTCGGAGCAGGGATATGGCTTCTCTCCACTGTGAATTCTCAAATGGCACTCAAGGTTTCCTGAGAGAGACAGACAGTTAGACAGACACATATTGTGGACGGAGGAGGCTGTGGTGGCAGAGGGAGCTGGTGCTGAGTGCATCTGCATCTGTCCAATAATGTTTGAAGATTAGCTCCTCACACAAGATTGATGCTGTCACGTTGACAGATGAAAATGTAAATGGAAGGAATTGATCACAGCTGGAGACGTCCTCTGGTTGTTACAAAAAAAACACTGTGTAATCTTCTCTTGTTGAAAAGAATCGGGTCAAGTTAAAGGGATAGTTCGGTTTATTGGACTGATTTATTGCAGGACTGTAGCTGGGTGTTCCTAATAAACTGTCAACTTTATAGCTACCACAGATGTGATTCTTCCAGGACTGACGAGAGCAGTATAATAACAGTACAAGCGGCCTAGTCTGACATCAAACTGAAGAAGGCAGGCACAGTAAACAATAACAACAACACAACAACAGTAACAACAGGTTTCAGTTGTTAACTTTGTATCAACATGTCTTCAACATGTTCATGTCCTGAAATGTTACTGATACAGCTGAAGTCATAGCCACGCTCCACACACAACGTGGACGTTAGCTTGTTTAGGCTAACGTACCGACAGCTCATAGCGTGAGCTGCGTTCTCTCAACATTAGCAGCTACAATAATAAATAATATTAATATAATCATTTAAAATAAAATACTGATTTTTTAATAAATATTTTCACACCATGGGTCTGTCACCGTGTTAGTTTGAACTGCTGCACACTGAGGATATGGAAGTGTGTGTGTGCATGCATTCAAATGTGCATGTGTGTTTGCACACTGTGAGCAGCAGCCATTGTTGTTTTCTGTTTTCTGAAACTTGTGGAAGTACAATGGTATCGGTATCGACGACCGACATTCTGGTTGCGAGATTACTTTGTTTACTCATTTCAGTCAGGTCTGTTCGACCTGCTGGCCTTTATCAAGATCTGCTGGCTAGGAAACATCTGGCCACAGCGGCATTTTCAAACTGAGCACACCTGACAGCCGGTTGCAGCTCCAGGATCAGACCTGGGCCTCAGACATTACCTTTCTGACTGAAGCACTTCCCACAGTACTGACAGATGTGAGGTTTCTCCCCTGTGTGGAGCTTCATGTGGTTCCTGAGAGAGCCGAAGTTAGCCAGCAGCTTGGGGCAGAGTGTGCACTGCACCTGGGAGAGAAATCCAGAATCAAATGCAACGTGTCCTTTTTACAATCTTTTTAAATACTTAAAGTCCAAACTGCTGTTTGGGGAGAAACAAGACGACGAGCGTGCAAATTTATGTTACCTGACGTCAAAGATTTTAAAACTTGGTTGAGTTGTGCAGAGATGGAAACTTTCAGTTTAAAAGTGAAATAGCTGAAGGGCAAGTGAAGCAGCAGCAGCAGTTTAAACATATTCCTCCTTGCTGACTGCTCATTTCAGGACAAATACTGTCCCATGATGATTTGCCAACTGCTCCCCTTATTAAAATAGGGAGGAAGAATTTGAAAATGTCACCACAGATGAGTGACCAGCACTTAACTGTGCATCCCTACCTTCGGAGGCTGTGTGTAGATCATTCTGCTGCAGTGAAGGAGGCGGTGGATGCGTAGGGAGGGGCGGCGTGCAAACGCCTTTCCACATTGCTCACAGGTGTACGGCTTTTCTCCGGTATGCAGCACCATGTGCTCCTTCAGGTCCCGCTTCAGTCCGTAGGTCTTCTCACAGTGAGGACAGGAGAACGGACGCTCCCCACGGTGACTCATCTACAAATGAGACCATAATTATTTCAAATAACACTTATTATTACTAACACTAGTGTTATTACTCATTAGGACGGGTAAATTGCTGCTCCGCATGATGACTCAGCTGCTGGTCATTGAGGGAGCAGTAAGGGGTAAAGAAAAATTCCCCGTACCCCCACACACTGTCTAAAAAAAGCAACTGGTGACGTATTTTGAATTTCTAAACCCTTTCATTTGTCACGTTTTTCCTGTGGAAAGCTGAGCAGAGACACAGATTGTGATAGCACAAAAAGCTCCAGCTAAAAAACACCCACAGTAAAAACCAGCTCTTGCGATCAGTCCCTCAGACACAAAGAGGAAAGGATTCTTGTGGAGTCGCTATTTTGCACCATCGTTGAAAAATACAGGGAGAATTCAGCTGGAAAAAAGATCTACGGTGAAAAAGAAAAAGGAAAAAAGAAAGAATATTATCTGATCATTTTAGTCTGTTCCAGCTAAATCTGTGTTGGTGTAAATGTAATAAGAAATGTCAAATGAAAAATGTCTGTGGTATTTTAGAAAAAGAGTCTCCACGTCTCTTAGTTTGTCCATCAGGGAGTAAAAGAACCACATGAGCCAGTGTTAAAGCAAACTACAACCAAAACTCGGATCATTTCAGGAGGAAAAAACTTGATATTAGACAATAAAATGTGTAAAATGATCTATTGACTACTTCTACTATTTTTATTATAGTTGGGTATCGTTTATTATACAGTTCTGTCTTTTTTATAGGCTAATTTTTTTGTATGCGAGTTATGCATGCTATTTCTCTTAACTTACAAATTACAAATATATTTTGTCTTAACTGTTTTTATAGTTGTTATAAAACAATATTATAGATAATTTAATGTCTAATGATGTTTAGCTCTGAAAAAAAAAAGCATTTCTGTAAAATGTCATAAATAACCAAATTACTTCATCCTTATTGAAAATGTTTTATTATGGTCACGTAAAAAACATGAATATCAATATCATTATCAATATCAATATCTGCCTCTGAAAACCAATATGATCTGGACTTCGCCTACCTGGTGGGCCCTGAAGCTCTCTGCAGAGGTGTAGTTTTTCCCACACTCCTGGCAGTTGAAGGGTTTCTCCTCTGAGTGACTGAACTGGTGTTTCTTTAAGTGGCCGAGCTGGTAGAACTTTTTACCGCAGCTGGAACATCTGTACCGCCTCTCTCTGATCTCGGGGTGCCACGCCGGAGCTGCCGCGACAGCCTCAGCATCGGCGTGTAACTGTATCTTCATGGAAACCTCCTTTTCTGGGACGGGCGTGGCGCCCTCAGCGCAGCTCCGGCTCTGTCCCTCCGTCTGTGTAGGTGGGTCGGGGCGGGCGGGGGGTCGCTTCAACCGGCTGGTCACACAGTGAACACGACGTGGTTTCGCAGCCAGACGGGAGCTGCAGCGGACAGTGGGGGGTGCAGAGAGGCCTCGGGAGTCAGACTGACTGTCTGGAGAGTTACAGTGTGACTGTCTGTCCCCAGCAGACGGGACTCTACCTGAGCTGTCTGTGTGTTCACCTGCTGCCGTGATGTCGTTGACGGCGTCAGCTCTGTCTGTTTGACTATCAGTGCCACTCTCCCGCCGTCCATCACTGTCCGGGATTCTCTGGACTCTCCTCTTCCCCCTGTGTCTGGTTGGGTGACTCCTCTTGATGCACCTGTGGGGGTTTCTGCACTCTTCCCCCTCCTCTTCCTCCTGTGTTCTCTCCTTTTGTTTGTCATCCGTCTCTTCCTTTTCTTGGCTTTCTTTGTGTTCAACCTTGTTATCTGTCCAATCAAAAGAAAAAGAAAAAGAAATTTAAGCAGTCGATAAATTAATCTCCAACAAATGTAATAATTAACTAATCACTGAAGTCATGTACGTGATGTAGAAGCAGCCAAATATTCATTAAGTATAAAAGTAAAAACACTGATTATGCAGAACAGCCTCTGCCGTTGGTAAATTATCATATATTACACTGTATTTTTATGCCCATAAAGTATTTTTGGGTTTTTATCCTCAAAGTAACTAGTGACTACATATAGCTGTTAAATAAATGCACTAGAGTAACACACACTATCTTAATCATGCATTGAATATTTACCTCAACACACTTACCTTAACACTAGTTAAGTATAAAGAAGCATAAAACACAACAAGTACAACTGACAACTTTTAAGTTGTGCACGTGTTTCTGCTTTCATTATTTTGTATTCAGTTTAAAGCTTTTTTTATCTTCTTGTAATTTTTTTCTTGCCTATGTTACATTTTTCTTTTCTCCACATGAACGTAATTAATATTTGCTTTCACAAAAATGTAACATCCCTGCAGGGATCAATTGCTTTTTATATTATTAGCTTTCATTTAGGATTCATAATTGTTTTGGAGATGCTACCATGATTTATATGATCAATTTGTTTAATAAGACATCCCCAGTCTGGTGCTGCTGGTATTTTCAGCATGAGGTTTCCTCCTTAGTGTTGCATCAATCACAGCAGATAAATGCTTCTCGAATCAGAAATTATAGCGGATTAGCGGAGCTGGAGGGCATATTATTCTTCTGTAACACACTTGCTTTAATGATTTTCTTTTCTTGCTTGGTGTTTTCATTTAATTAATGTACTTTGCGTTCACCAAAAACGATTAATCCTCTAATTATTCATCTCCGGCTTTCATCCTCAGTTCGAGTGTATTTCAGCTGATGAGAGGTTTTTCCTCACAAAGCTCTCGACTGAAACTCAGTGATGTCACTGATTTTAAATAATCTTGACATGTAAATTCTCTTGTCACTGAGCTAATTCTCAAAGTCGATTCTCACTCACCCGCCAGGACCTCTGTGTTTACATCCAGCACATTTCATTAAACTAGAGCTGAGACTGTGCTCATCATCCAGTCTTTCATGTGTTCAGCTGTCTCATGACACTGGAGGATTTTCTGGGGTCGAAACTGAGTCCAGTGGATTTAAATGTCCCTCTAGCTCCTCCAGGTGGACAGAACCCAGTCTGTTTACATTATTCAGGTCCATATAATCCGGTTTGGTACATTGCTAATGTTATTACTGACTAAACTAATGCTGGAAAACTGTTAATAATTCCTTTATAACTCAGTTATCATCGACTGGGGACACTTCACACGTTCATCCTCGTCTATTTGGCTTTAATAAGCAGCAATTATCAGAATACAACTGTTTTAACTGATGAGGCTCTTTTCTCTACGGATAAATGGCTGTGTTGTGATCTAAAAATGTTCATTGTGTTATTTTTATTTGAATTTTGTAATCTCTATTCTTTGTTATTTAAGTTGTATTGTAAATTCTTTTTGGACTATACATTCATGAATTGTTTTAATTATGTTTTTTATGTACTTTCAGGACTCTCTGGAAAATTAGATTTCTATCTCAATGGGATTCACCTGAATAAATAAAGATAAAATAAATAAATGAATAAAATATAAACATAAATGGTTTATAACGTACTTAAATGTAGTTGTAAACAGATATATGTGTTTTTATGTGTATTTAACACAGTTGTAATAAAATAAAATCTGGCTTCATTGAAGGTAAATTTGTTGATAAACTTTTTTTTATCCGCTATTTCCTGTTAGAAATTTAGCATGTTGTGTATTTTATTGTTGTTTTAATGACTAATATATCATCTGTCCAAGGGGCAATGGTTAAAAATCTGTCTTTTGACTATCACTGGCACATTTAAAGTGATGTTGATTAATGTGCATTGTCCTTGAAAAAAGAAAAGAAAAAAAGAAAAATGAAATTTCCTTACATCTGCGTAAAACCTCATTATAGTGTCTTATAAACCCGTTATTGAATGTTTGTAAACTGCTCATAAATTCTTAATAAGTAGACTTAAAGTAAAGTCTTGCACATAAATACAAATCATGCATTACCGCAGATTTAGGATATATATATATATATATATATATATATATATTATATATATATATATTATATATATATATATATATATATATCTATGCACCCACCTGTCTGTCTGAAACTAAAATCTGTAACTAAAATCATCGCTGTGTGATCATGTCTGACGTTACCTGTGTCTTGTGCCGTGGAGTTGCTCTGTTTGTCAGGTTTGTTTGTCGTCTCAGTTTTTCCAACAGTTTCATCATACAACAGCAGCTCTGTTCCCGGCTGGACGTCCTCACACACACGCAGACACACATCCACACACTCGCCCACACACACCTCTACACACGCACACTGCACTGCCGCGTTCTGCTGGGCTCTGCTTCGCACCTGGCAGGCAAAGCTGGGGGGAGAAAAAGCACAAATCCATGCAAATGGAAAGATGATATATTGAATCAAAATGAGCTATTTTTGGCACTTTGTATTGCATTGGATGGGCTCTGACATGAAGAGACAACAGTTTCAGAGGTGTCATCCCTGTGGGTGTTTATGCAGCTGTATGTATGAAACACAGCCAGAGATTACAAAGACTCAGGACATAAAAGACCAAGCGTTCAAAGAGATTCGCCACTCTCTTACGCTCTGTATGTTGCACGCTCTCTATGACGCATGTTAATGCACCTGCATTAACATGCGTCTTCAGTGATCCGATCGCAAGTGGTCAGCTTTAAGTACGTCACTTCACATCTGGCTTTTAAAATCGAGTCACCACTTGTGATCGGATCTCACTTCCCTGCTTCATATGTGTTGTTGTTTACTACAAGAACGTGGCCACATGTGGCCCAGACCACCCTCGAATGTGGTCTCAGTGATCGGACCAGAAATGCGTCACCAATGCGTCTGTGGTGCGTTCGAGTCTGTACTTACAGCTGTCCACTTAATACTAGGTCTGAACAGGGTCTTAGAAACTTGTTGTAAATAGCTTGTTACAACCTGATGAACATCACCTGTTCCTGAGTCGCTGTGTGTTGGTCAGATTTGATCACTAGCACAATCAACACCCCCAAACTGAATGTATAAGGCAACGTGTTCAGTTGCATCTGTGCAAAACTCTCATTCACAAAAATGCTCCCAGAGTGAAAAGAAGAAATTCTTAATAATGCCTCATACATGCTTCTTCTGTTCATACAAGTGGTCAAATATCTCTGAAGAATCAGATAAAGAAGCATTTAGTTTGGTCTGAGGCAGTGGGTCAACTTACTTAATCCAGACAGCTTTTTCCAGAAGAGCCTCCTTATTTGCTGCGATCTCTATCAGTACCTTCAAAACACAGCACAGAAGTTTACATTAAAACACTTATTTTATTACTGACTAAATAATCAGAAGTTCATTATCCATCTGGTTCAAGTATTTTCTACCCGAACACAGTATGGAACTTTTATATTCATGTCCGTAAAGATGATTACGGACTCAGACACACTTAAAATAAAAATGAATTGATGGCTGGGTCGCGCTTTGTATGTGGATTACTTTCAGTGCCTTTGTAAATGATCAGTGGTACATCTTTTTATCCGCGAAGCTGCTCTGACTCTTTCTCCTGATGTTTTCTTCTGTAGAACGCTTAGTGGAAATTAAAAGGACTGATTCATTATCTTCCCACAGGGTCTGCACTTAATTAAGTTGAAAGGCACGAGTTCTGTCTGCAAGCGAGACGAAATGGCTTCAAACAAAAGAGGTTGCTGCTGGTGAATGTAAAAGTCATGATGAGGAATCTTAAGGCTGAATCAGCACTGAGACGTGTTCGCATCAGTCAGTCAGACAGGGTGGGCTCAGGTCTAGGACTTACTTCTGGTGGGTTGACACTTGACTGTTACTGTATGAATAATGAATTATTGAAATACTTCTGTCTTCTCTGCTGAGGCATTTTGAATCTTCATGGGACGACTAACAGCATTAAACTAAATAGGCGTTGATACGAGACATTCTACGGTGTAATTTGAATTTCTATTTTTATGAAGAAAGCCAGTGCTGTACGGCAGCAGCCATGATTCAGGCACAAACACTGGATAATTATAGGTTCCTGTACAACTGGATTTTAGTCATAAATCCAGCTCCCTGAAAGGTGACAAGCACGGGTACCCATGAGGAAGAAAACCAATAGTTAAGTTAAGCATGTCGTTAAAAACTCCATGGCACTAAAACAAAAGTTCATGCACTTAATGGCTCATCTGCGTCACAGAAAACAAAGAGGTGTTTGAGTTACGTTTACAGGACACACGTGGGCGGCTGCATAACTCAAGCTCTGATGTGAACATTGAGGCGATATGAATGAAACAGCAACGAAGGAGGTAAAATGGATTAATCTTGACAGGAAGTTGGTGCTGGTTCTAGCATGCTAGTCACATATGAAATATCTCAACACCGCTGTTCAACAATGACAATGAATTAAATTTGGTTCACACATTCATGTAATTACGTTGAACCTAAAACCTAATAAAGGTTCTTCTAATATACCAGAAACTGCTTCTTAGTTCCCTGCACAGCTTAACATTAACAAAACAAAGCAATGCAGTTATAGGCTAAATCATATACAAGGACTAAATAGACTAAATAAAGAGTAAAACTAAAAACATAAAGATAAAGACAAACCTGTAGTTATGTGCTGAATATAATATACTATGATATTTACACCTGTGTTTTTTCTCTAAGGTCTAATGTTTTCTATATTGTGTTCCACACTCTTCAACCATACTGTGTTAATTTGTGAATGAAAAATGCTCTGTCCGCTTCCGTTTACCTTTTCTGCTTCGGTGTTTTTGGTCTGACCTGTTTTGGACTCTGTCGTGAGTTCACCCTCTCGACTGTGAGTCATCAGGTCGGTGTGATAACTCCAGGTCCATTCTGTGTCCCCCTCCCTCCCCAGCAGGGATCCAGCCTCCAGTGAGCGGCCAACCCACCACAGCCCCAGCCTGCCCTCACAGAGATGTGAAGGCCCTACGGCGAAGCCACGGGGAAGCAACGAGGAGAGAAATGAGGCCAGAGCAGACGGGACGGGAGGAGGAAGACAGGCCATCAACCTGTACAGAGAAACAAGGAAGAAATAAAACCAAACATGCTCAAGTTACTTTTAGCTATTATGATGCACATAGTTTCCACAAACTACCAGAAGGTCTGAGTTTCACGTAAACACCTTCTATTTTACATTATCACATTGCTTAATGGCAAAAAAAAAAGCTATTTACTGGAAACTAAAGGTTGTTTTTTTTCACATGATGGCAGGTTGATAAGGAAAAACCCTCTGAATAAACAAGTGCATACAAAATGAAGTGCCACCTGTCATAAATATGAGATTTGGTTTTGTTTTGCCGTTTTATTCTAATAAAAGTAGTCGGATCTTTTACTTAAGTAGCAATGTATAATATAGTAATTTGTTTTAAATAAAAAAGTCCTGCAACCAACATTTTACTTAGGTAAAAGTACAAAAGTATTGGCATCTAAATAAATTTAAAGTGCTAAAAGTAAAAGTTCTCATCATGCAGAAAGTATATTATATCATTTGATTATAACGTAATGTTATATGGTAGTAACAGTAGCAATATTTAATGTTGCACGTAGTAAAAGCGGGAAATAATTGTAATGTTTATCATCATCTTTAATCCGCTGTCTGACTCCACTAACGCAGGGCAAATGCATTTCTGGCCAACAACAGTCAACACAGCCGAGCAGGTGTGCTAGCTTAAAGATGTTTGTGTAGTTTTCGTTCAATTAAAGGACATTAGCATTTATTGATATCTTCCCCTTAGAATGATTAATTAATAACAAATTTAAGACCTATTTTTTTTTATATATATTTTTTTTTCAAAGCAAACGGTACCAGCAGATTCACCAACTGAAACTGTTTGTTAGCACTGGTTAGCTAAGTGCTTTAGTTAGCAGCTGTCTGTGACCCGACGAACGATTTTATCAATCACTGTGATAGCTGAAGTAACCGTGTACATACTTAGGACGTGATCGGTGTCTTGAACTGATTATTTATTAGCACACAATGGTATTTTCTCCGCTATCAACTCTGGGAAAGCCTTCGTTATCCAGCAAGAAATAAAATCACCAAGGGAAGTCCTCCTCGTCTATGGTCCGACCGGGAAAAGAGTTGTGGTGTACTTGGTTCCGCAAACATTCAGTTTTATTACCATTAAGTGCTAAAAATCCAAATTTGGACCAAAGTGAAAGATTGGCAAACTCAAGAAAATAAAAAAATTATCATGCATCTTTACATTACATTACGTTATGAATATATTCGATTGTTGTTCATTTCTCATGTTAATTATTCCTGGAGATTGAAAGGTTTCATACAAATAAAATTAAATATGATTATATATGTTCTTGCAGGATAACATGCCACTGAAAAACGATTAGGATTTTATTTTTTATTTATTTTAAACTCACAGTTTCTACATGCCTCAATTACTGTTTAATTTTCCACTTTTTATGAAATAAATAGTAAAAGTGCAGTAACATTTGAAATTTAAGCTCAATTTTGTCTGTTTGCTGCAGGGGTTTTTATTTACCTCTTTCCACTTCAAATATCAAAAGAATATGTAATATGCCCAGTAAGTTGTTCCAAGTGGCATAGCAACTGTCTCCAAGGAGACCATCCTTTGTCGTGATTGGTTGGTGTCCAGCCAATACAAAACAATTAAGTGTGGAAAAACTGAGGGCGTCTGAATACTGTCTGAAGGTACTGAATGACATACTCAACAACATTTATAAGTGTTTTGTTATTTAGAGGCAGTTTGTTTTTTCACTCTTTTTAGATTCTTAATAATCCACCAGCCTTCCTCTGTACATCTGTAGGCTACATGTGATTACAATGTGTGATTACATGTGTAAGACATGTATCGTGTGCGTGTTGAGGTTCAAACCTCAAGCAGCAAAAATGTTGACTCTGGTGGCTAACACACAGTTCAGGTTAGTGTTTTTTTCCGCTGTTATCTGACATGGTCATAGTTTGCTCACAGCGAGAACTTAGCAATGGTTACAAACATTTTCTGTTTTCTACTAATTGACAAGTGCAAAATATCCCCAGAGCAGAGAGAAACGATTCATCCAGAGAGCCGGGGCGGGGAGGTGAGCCAGTGTGTGTGATGGGTGGGGTACAGAGGATCCTTAAAAGGACTCTATTCAGTCACAAGGCAACACTGACGCCATGTGCAACCCACCCTGTTTGGTAAATACAAATTTACCGTAATTTTATTATTCCTCTGAGTCAGTGCTGTATCTGTTTACCTCAGCTGCTGCCACAGAAACACTGAGTTCACTGAGACTCAAGGAGAAAAGGTGAAAGACGTGTTTGTTGTCGGTACCTGGAATATCTGGGCGGCGACCCTGCTGGACTGATGGAGGGCTGACTGATCTTTGCAGTCTGTTAATTATGTAAGTTTCACATGTGTGACGTTAACATCTTAGGTAGCTGTGTGTGTATGAACAGAGATGAGAGCCATACCGTTATGACAGTGACCTGAGTTCATCAGCGGAGGTAAGAACTGAAGTGTTTTTTATTTGGCACTGATTAATGTGTTTTGAGAGTACAAGCACTGAGACATGGGGCTCATGTTGATTCATTCTGCAGCACTTTGATGCCAAAATCAAAAGACAGAGTCATGCAAGGATGAGGCAAATATATATTTATTTATTATCTATGTTATATCAGTTCCTTGTTTTTATCTGCCCCATGCAAAGAACCAGTGTTTTATGGTCGAATTCATACACCACTGCTTGTCTGCTGTGGTGATTTTCAGATCAACAAGATGTTTGTTTGTGCATTTAAAGGATAAGACTGGAATCTTTCTTAGAAGCCTATTAAAAAAATCACATGAAAAGACCCAAACCAGAAATGCATTCATGTCAACCTTCAGTACATTATTATTATTATTATTTTTATGAGTGCGTAAATGGTTAAAAATTGTTCACAAATGTATCGTTTCATTTTTAAAAACGTGGTAGGTCTAGTGAGTATTTGGGACAGCATGACGGTTCATGTGATAACAAACTACAGCGTATGTGTTTTTGGGCAACAATGGAGCTCTTTGGCTCAGAGGAATAAAATAGAACAGGCTCTGGATGCACACGCAGAACCTGGTTTTAGCCTTTTCATGAGATTAACAAGAGAAATGTAGAACGTCACCAGCTTCATCCTTTGAATTAGTGAATAAAAGGGGTCAGAGCAGATATGAACACGTACAGCTTGGAAATGCTTCGTCTTTGGTTTATCATTCAGCAGGTGATCGTATGTTTTGAAGGAGGCACAGCCCCCACATACAGCAACAATTACACAAAACAAGTGCACAAATGAAAGCAGTCAAAGTTGAAAAAAAAACAAACAAACAACAACAAGCAGGTCACACTGTAGTGTTTACAGTGAGGTTATTTCCTCTGAGGTTACAAAAATGAAATAGATAACAGGTTCATTGTAAAGACACTTGCTCCACACAAACACTATGCACTGCACAGCCTCATGGAAGACGATAGTGACTAAACACACAGAAAACAAAAGACTCAAACCAGCCGCACAAAAACTGTGGGCCCACAAGAAGTATCTCTTAATACTCTACAGATTAAATATGCAATATGAAGCTACTAAAACTTTATTCACCCTGGCTGTGTGTGGCTGATGCTTCTGTAGTCTCATACAACAGTGTTGAATCTCTCAATTACTGGCTCAGTCCAGCGGAGAGACTCTGTGTCACTGTGTGGAATCAATAAATAAAAGCTTGTGTGTTCACATTGACAAAAGTCTCTGCTGTAAACCACCATTATTACAAGATACTTTTACAGACTTTACTGTTACTTTACTGTTGGGAGTGTTGGCCTTCACTTAGTTTGGTTTAAATGTTATATACCAGTGATGTCTTTTTTTTCCTGTTTTAATCCATGTATGTATATATGACCAGATATAATGTCCAATAAAACCACTAATCCTAAAAATGTATAAATCCATATTAAGATTAGATATCTAAAATCTAAAACGCACGGTGGACATGCATTACATGGAATTATAGCTTTACTATGATTTGGCCTTGTGCTTAAACATTTTGGGAAATACGCTTATCCGCTTTCTTGCTGAGAGTTAGATAAGAAGATCATTAGCACTCTCATGTCTGTCCATTAAATATGAAGCAACAGCCAGTTAGCTTAGCATAAAGACTGGAAGCGAGGGAACAGCTAGCTAAAAAAGGTTAAAGGTAAAAAAGAAAAGTACCTACCAGCACCTCTAAAGCTCACTACTTAACATATTATTTGTAGTTTGTTTAATTCAAACAAAACACTTGAAAACGACATATAACATGTTAATTTTCTCTTTAGAAGTAGCCTACCGGTAGGCAGATGTTTTTACCTTTGGACAGAGGTTAGACCAGCTCTTTTCCCCTGTTCCCAGTCATTATGCTAAGCTAGCGCTAATCGCCTCCTGGCTGTAGCTTCATGTTTTGCATACAGACGTGACAGCGATATCAAACTAATCATCTATCTCTTGGTAAGAGGATAATTTAATGTATTTCCAAGAACTATTCCATTTGACAAGTTGAATGTAGAGTTGCAGCAGGTTTACGTTTTCTAAGTTTGCCTACAATACGCCTACATTCCTTATGTGTTTGGATTTTTAACATTCACTTTCATTAACTAAAACTCCAAACTTCAGTGTCTAACCTGATTAGAAATGAAAAATCGGTTCCAGATATGAAATAAATAAACTTGGAACGTGAATAAGGCTTCCCCCCAAACTGTCTGATGGTGGATAAAGAGGGGTCTTTGTCTGACCATTTCTATAACTTTCAGGATTTGACGATCTGACATTTACACCATCTGCACACTGTGATTGGTCAATTGTGTGGAGGGAAGAGAGGAGGGAGGCTTTATACTACTCTGCACTACAACTGAGTGCCACGCTACGAATATTCACCTCTATTATCCCCATTTTTAAACAATAAAATGGCTCACTCTCTCTTCAATGGCTGACCTTTCACTAAACCAACCCACGGTTCGTGAGGTGACAAATCAAATTTATAATCCAGATGCTCAAATGGCTCAGTGTAAACATAGCCTTGTGTTGCTCAACCATTAACTGGGATATTTATCTTGTTCATATCTTTAACAGCTCTCTAATGTGCTTTCACCTCTGAGCTACATTAAAACATGGAAAGTGTTGGATGGCCTTGCTCTAAGGAAGTTGTTTTTGATGCTGTATCACAGGATCAAGTGGCAGGAAGGTGCTTCTTTAAAGGAAGAAAAACGAGCCCTGATAACTTGAACTACACTGACTGAGCGTAGAAACCAGCAGGAACCATGGGGGAACTGATGTGACCTTTCAAAAATAAAACAGTATTTCCCCTTAAAGAGCATCTCCCCCCCGCCGTGTATTTTCTCCTACAGAAATGTCAATGAGCTATGCTAACAAACACACGACTCTTTGGTACCTTACATAAACCAGTTCTTGAGCAAATCCTAACATGCCGTCATCCACCATCATCCATCTCTGTGATACAGATCTACAGCAGACTACAATGAACCAGACAGATGCTGCTATCCAATGATGTAAAACTCATACAGAACAAAGTATCCCAGCAATGATTTCACCAAATAAAATTATATTACAATACACACAATGAAAATAAACTCAGAGCAATAAAATTAGTGTATCTAATTAAAATATATTATGAGGGGCAGGGGGTAGAAGAGATAAAAATCACATTACTCATGATGTAGCACCTTTCATGTGGGCGTTTCAGAAATTTAACCCTTCAAATCATCTTCACTAAAATGGAAAATAGATTTTCTTGTGGCGTAAACGTTCTTTTGAAATAATCAACTCCTCTTTGTCCTTCTCAGTGAAGCTTGCTACTGGCCGGACTTCTGCTGGACTTCCGCTGTATTCTTTTTCTGGCTTTCACTGCGGCGAGGGAAAAACACAAGAGGGATGAGTCAGTGTTAGAAAATAACACACCTGTCCTTTCGTATCAGCTTTCTCTACAATCTAGTCCTGAGCTGG
Organism: Seriola aureovittata; assembly: GCF_021018895.1. Lineage (NCBI taxonomy): Eukaryota > Metazoa > Chordata > Actinopteri > Carangiformes > Carangidae > Seriola > Seriola aureovittata. The sequence continues at coordinate 5,434,992 of NC_079364.1, forward strand.
ACGACAGGGTGTCCGTGGAGAGTGCACTCACCGTCGGTACATTCCACCTGGGGTTTCTCCCACTGTCCGTCTGCTTTGCAGCGAACCACCGGTGGGTGGCGCTGTTTAAATCCTGGGTTGCATTGATACCGGATGATGGAGTTGACGGGGTACTCCTCCCTCTTGTTACCAAACATGTGAGCGTTTTCGACCTCCGGCGGGGCGCCACAAGACACTGGGGGCAGAATCAGGGACAACAAGGGACCATATCAAACCATGTGTCCACTTATTGTATGTATGTCTCTCACAACAGCTGTAACCAATGAAAAGCTAGCCAACAACTGCCGACTGATATATGTAGTGCTGGTTAGTGTTATTTTAACCTGCGTTAATCAATATCTCTTATATGAAGGAAATGGCTGTGTGAAAGCGGTCACTCGTGCTGAAACTAGAGAATGATCAAACAAATCTGCAGCTCTTTGGGACTTTTTTGCCTCTTTTAGCTCCATGTTTTGGTTTTACTCCATTACCATTACCTGGTCTTCACAAGACCATTCCTAGTAACTGAGACTCAAGTCGGGCCAGGTTCACATTATAATATGTCAGGGCTCTGCATCTGCCACTTTCTCTTGATGTTTTTCTGTCGCCTAGTGGCCAAAAGTCGACGGTTAAGAGCCTTTTGCAAAAGACTATCAGAATCAGGTCTGTCGCCTGAACCGACACACTGTACCTGGGCCTTTCTTGCAGGTGAATGGCAGGTGGTAGTTGCAGGGCACGTCGTTCCACTGGCCGTTCTCGTGCCAGATCATCACCACACAGTCCTCTCCCGAGTTGAAGTAATTATCTGGCTGGTTTGGCCTCCAGTTCTCGAATTGCTGAAGAAGAGAAGGAAATATGAAAAAATACTTTACAACAAAGTAATTCCACTCAGAGGGGAAGAGGGACCACAACGTTTCATTTGAATCTCCTTTAGTATTCATCACTCTGCACTGTATTATGGTAAACTTAGTATTTATCATGCAGCGCTGCACTCCACCTTGCAATGTGAAATAATATACGCTGCTGCACCAAATATCTCCACAACTAATACCCAGGTTGCCATGAAATGTGACTTTGTGTGATGAGCCCCTGACCTTTTCCACATCCCAGGTTTTCCTTGGGATAAATTTTACATGGTTAGATTTCCTGTTGGTAAGGCTCTAAGTAAAAACTTCAGTATGACCCAACACTTTTGTAGCCCAACAGCCGCTGGCCGGGATCAGACGTTTAAAGCTAGCAGCATCATTAAAGGCGGCAGAATGCTTCAAACAGTTCTCGTAAGGTGATTGACACCTTTCCAACATTTGCACTTGGTGCATCTGACATATTTCACAACCTCTCCAGAGCTGACAATCCAACAATCATGTTCGATTTACACAGTGTTTGTGCGGTGTGAGGAGGTGAGAAAGGAAGCAGGATTTGAACTGAACATTTTTCTTTCCTTACACAGCGACTCCTGTCATTTTCATGTCTACAAACTACTGCAACACTATGCCTTCGAGGAGAGACTCTCCAAAAGTGTGTGTCATTATCCCCGTTTGAACTGCTAACAGCAGGCTGTCTCTCTTGCCTTTAGGCGTTGTATAATAAAGTAGTTCATTTCAGGCACATCCCAACCTTGAGGCCATGTTCAGACAGATATTAGCACTGTGTGAAAAAATTCAGCCACATCATTCATTTCAATTAGGCTACAGGTGTCCTGCTGCAGATGGCTCCAAAGGCAACAAAGTTAAACCTCACTCGCTCTTTTCCTGCAACTTTATCTGGTTCATAGTCTAATAAACAGCTGTGCAGTATTTTATTTTGACCCCTGATGAACCTTCAAACTCACCAATCTACTATTCAAACTGGACTTGTCATCCCACCAGTACCTGAAGCGACAAACCTCCACCAGTGCAGCCTCCTGTGTAAAAGCGGTGCTGTTTTCATCCAGACACCTGGCCATGAAGTCAATTTTTTTTTGTTCTTGCACCTGTTCAGTAAATTTGTGCCTTTAAATAAACCCACTTGTGTTGAGGCGGGTGGGGCGGTGGGAAATCTGAGGTTGTGTTTATGCACATCAGGTGGTGCAGTGCTATTTTGGTGCTTGTTTTGGTATGACATTGCATTTTCATTTCACCTGCTCAGACAACTTCTTATCAACAACTGCAAACAGCGATTTTCACCCTGCCTCAGTTTGCGGAGATGATCACAGAGACCTCTCCAAAATCACAAAAACAACTTTTCATTCATGTTGAACTTTAATCATCTGGTACAAAGTTAAATGCAAATCAGTACACAACTGTTAATGTGATGAAAGCATAGTCTGTATTGGGTTGGATTGTTTGTAATGCCTGTTTTATACTGTTTGTCTATGGGGAAAATATTTTTAAGATAATTTTTTTGGTGATATTTTTGAGTTTGGTCACGGGGGAAAACTGGCAGCGAGGAGTCAGGACTTACTCACTACACTAACTCTAGACAACACTGTAATGCTACAATACAGTGCATGAGTGGTTCCTAACCTGGGGTTCTCGACCCCCTGAACAGGCCACAAGATAAATCTCAGGGCTTTTGAGCTGAACATCTCACATATTTTCCCAAAACTGACAATTTAACAAGCAGTGCTTATGAATTTCTTTTTTAACTGGACTGAGGATCAGAGAAAAACATACTCTGTTACCCTCTTACTCCTAACCCTGAGCCCCTTGCCCTCTGCCCAGTGTGCTCATTCAGTAATACATCCATGTTCCATCACGAGAATCCAAATAAAAACCCTCTGTGATAAAAAAAAAAAATTTTGGAACTGGCCGCTTCCTGTGGTCATATGCAACCTGTGATGAAGAGTCACAAGCAAATACAACTTTGTTTTAAGGTGTCAAAAGCCAAAACCACACCAGTAACACACCAGTGTGGTGTGCTCACTCACCAGTGGAGTGCCGTCCGTCCAGCGGAAGTCGTTTTCTACTGTCTTGTCATTGAGCCCAATCCACTGGTAGTCCTGTGCGTTTGCTGCGGCAGAAAAAATGTTGACTTTGATTAATTCTCTCTCTGTCCCCATCTCCATGGAAACAAAAACTCAGTGTTACGCACTCACAATTGACAAAGTCTTGCTCCTCTGGGGTGATGATGCTGACCAGGTGGGCGTTCAGGTCCCGGCAGCGACCCTCTGCATCTAGCCACATCTCTCTGTCAGAGAAGTGCAGGTAGCAGTTCCCCTGAAACTTCGTCCAACCTTCTTCACACTGCTGCTCATCTGCAGCCGCAACACCGAGGAGGAAACATTGTGAAACAGGTCACTTCATCAATGTACAGCATAGGGAACGCACTCTCACCCACATATACTCCCTTTGCAGTGTTTTAACATCATTGCTCATCCACACCTAGAAATCAGTAGGAAAACTAAAGCACATCATCTGATGATGAGAGGCATTTCTTTCCTCACAACCCATGTAGCGTTTCAGTTTTACATGTTCAACACTTGTTTTGTGAGTCAAAGATGAGACATATTTTCCCACTGCGCTGCCCTCGGTCGGTCTGGCATCCAGTGTAAATCGGACGATGGACAGTGTTTCCATCCTGACCCACAAAACAAACGTCCCAGTACAGAATGGAAAATCACACATAATCATTGACTTTAGCTGGGAGGGCCATGCCCAACAGTGACATAATTGTGAATTTCCAATTTTTTTTTCCTTTGGTGTGACATTCAAAGGCTTCATTCATTCTCTTGCCTCACTTTAATGATTTGATTGAATATATTTTCCACTTACCCCAACTAACATTCAGTCATACAGATAGTTTTGGCTTCATATATCCACGTCTGAAATTTCTCTCGCTGCCCACACACAACATGCCTTTCACAACATCCAGAAACAAAGTCCCTGTTACTCAGGATAATCCACAGACATGAGCACTGACGTTCATTCTTGACATTCAATCTTCATGTCTGCGAAACAAAATAATCTCAACTCAAGGTCCACTGACTAGCCTTTTTCTGAGCTTTCAACATCATCTCATGGACTTCACTAGCAAACACAGGTGGCACAGGTGTCATAGAAGATCAGTGGTGACACCTGCGCTGCTTTTGTTAACTGATGAAGACCATGAGAGGCAGTTCAAAGGCCTGAAAGAAGACAGTTAAGACTTTACTTGGGATTATTTTATCTCTAAGAGCAGTTTTCATTGGAACTAGTTTCTGCTGAAGACATTGTGCCTATGTGGTTTATCCTGAGTAGAATATTGAAAATACTGCTGGGTTTTCAAATTTAATATTCACTTTATCCCCTCCCCTATTAGTTACTGTTGCTATGCTAGTCAATCTTTACATTTTAACATTATGTGATGATTTGTATATATTGACAATGGTGGCAGATCTGACACTTAGCGTTGGTCGCAATTTCTGTCGTGGGATGCTGTTGCTGATTCATTGCAGTAGAATCTGGGACCATCTCCCATGCACCAGATGTGCTGGTCCTGAAATGGGCAATCAAGGATTTTAATGTAACCTGAAATCCCACAAAGGTATTGCTTCATGCACATCGCTTTGGTAATCTTGGGAAGACTCCAAACTTGACCTGGGGCTGCTTAGCTATGACTGGACCATCGCTGCTTAAGAAAGGGGTTTAACAAAGGGTCACCTGTTCAATGTTTTAAGGCAATAAAGCATTGAACAGTAACTGTATGACTTGATACCACTCATGGTAAGTGTAATATGTTGGTAAGTGTAATATGTTGTGATTTGGGTGAACTGATCCTTTAGCTATTTTTATGCTCTTTTGCCATGGGTGTCATGGCAGACCAGGGACATCACATACGTTGTGCATCTTCGACTGCCGGGCCGAACAGGACCCCTCATGACTTTGTATTTTTACAGAGCCACAGTGAGTGATGATGCTGTCTGCTGGTGATGTTTAGCATCTCTCTCCCTTTAGTTGTTTTTGAGAGGCAGTTGTTAGTATTTATTAGCTGAAGCTGATCTCGTACCGATCTCACAGCGTTCCCCTCCATAGCTGGGCAGGCATAAGCATTTGTAAGAGTCTGCACTCTCCACACAGGTGGCTCCATTGGCACACGGGTTGGAATGGCACACATCTACGTCTGCAAAAAAGGGGGCGGGTGACACTACTGTTTAAGCGTTGGGTGGGGGTGGGGGGTTGGCCAGCAAAGTGACGGGGGTGGAAGTGTGATAGCAGGAATATCAGACCTCAGGACTGAGGAGTTAGTGAATAATACTGAAGCTGCTGCAACGTCAGATTCAGATTAGACTTACTGCACACTGAGTCATCATTTATGTTCTTTTGTTTTGGATAAATCTTATAATAGGATGTCTTCCAGGTTACATAATGATGATGATATAAGATGTATACTGAAATATGAATAAAATCCGTGTTTATCTTTGCAAAGATCAACTAATGGTTGAAATATTTGCAGGAAGTTTATGTTTGAATCTGTGATTATTTGCAGCAGAAGATCAGTATTTGAATTCCAGCAGGATGAGAGCACTCATATGATGCCAGACAGCACATATGTGGCCCGAGGTTTACCATGCGTACAGCTGAGCGGAGGCGGCATACTGGCACAGCAGACCAAAAACAACATATATGCTGAAGACAGTTGTGATAAACACGCGACACAGAGGCTGTACAACCTCACAGCAGAGCTGATACATATTTGACAAACACCTTAAGATTCAAAACTGCCACACAAACACAGAGGGACCCATAGCCAGACAAAGACAAAATGCAAAACAAAGCAAATCAGAGGAACACAAAATAAGATGCAAAACACATCAGGACAGAACAGCAGGGAGAGAAAACAACATATTTGGTAAGGATGATGCACGATGTAATCACAACCAGTTAAATGTTTATATGAAGATGTAACTTCAGGTGACAAGCTGATTAATAAACAGAACGCAGACCAGTAATATAAAACATGCAAAATGTTCATGTTCAAGACATACAGAGAAATGTTACTGGATAAGTCTGTTAAACCAAATCATCAGCACACAATTCTGAATTCAGAAGTTTTCAGAGAAAGAAAGGAGATAGAGAAAAAAAATATGGCACATGCCACCGTTTTAGGACTCACCATGGCAAAGAGCGACTCCATCCTCTACTGTGCACGAAGCAGCACCACAGGGGTTGGGGTCACATGGGTCAAAGCCACCTATAACAAATGTAGTTCCCTCCATGAGCAACATACACTACTACTTTCAAAAGAGAGATTCATCTGAACTGGAGGGGACATGTTCTCATTGTTTTTGTACTGTATATTTCTCAAGACTTGAACACAGTTTTAAGATGCATCTGCTTAGCAGTGGTGCAATATTACAGTATTCAGTTGTAATGATAACACTGTAGGTTTTGTTCATGTTGTGGGTCACATGAAAGTCTTAAAGTCTTTTGGTATAGGACCTGCTCAGTTTCTGTTTTAATTGAAGTCTAACAAAGTTGTGTCATCAGCAAACTTGATCAATAAAATTAATTTTGGTTCTGACTGAGCTGCTGACTGGAGAAAGTGATAATTAAATCAGACATTCAAAAACAAAAAAAAACTCAATGTTGATCTGCGGTTGAGAAAAATCAACAAATAGTACTTTTGCATGGCCCTTGCTTGGGTGCATCTGGACATTTGTAATGAGACAATGTTTGATTTTTTTTCTCCACACTGATGGGACTAGATGCAGGTTAATGGACTGTAGAAAAATTGAAATTAATTACAGTTGTTAGTTGGTGGAAGCAGAAATGACGTGGCTCGAGGGACTGTCTGGTGTTTGGCTTTGACGACTCTTTAAAGACTAGAATACAAATTCTATCAGCTGTTTGCCCATTTTGTAGGTTGTTCTGGTGAGATACAATGTCATCAATTACAAATCTTGAGTTACTATATAGGTAAGTGGCCAGAAGAGGATAAAGCAGCAACTTCATTAAACATTGATTATTTTCATTTAGTTTTTTAGGTTGATCAATTAATCATGTAGACTATATGTGGAGAAACATGTCCATCACCGTTTCACACACACAGCAGACATCTACAAATTGCTGGTAACAGTCAAAACTCGTTTTAGTGGCTGGAACTTTTTTTTTTCAGTTGGCCTACCTGCTACTGACTCAGTTTTTTCTACAATGCCTGGTGTCTGCACGGACGCTGGTGTAGCTGCGGTGGGGGGAGCAGCCAGTCCTGCAGGGGCGAGTGCAGGGCCTTGGGTCACGTAGACATCATGATGGGTCTGTGACGGGTCAGCCCCACTACGGGCCTCCTCCGGTCCTGTCGTGCTCCCTGTGAGTGCCCATTCGCTGGATGGAGAGGGCAGCACCACCTGCGTCAGATATCCAGAGGAAGCTCCTGATGAACTGCCGCTGGCTGTGGAAGAGTAGCCGTCTCCGCTGCCCGAATAGAAGCCACTGCTGCTACTGCTTCCGTCTCCACTGTACTCCACAGACCCCTGTCCAAGCTCCAAAGACAGTGTAGCATCTCTGGATACCTCTGTTATGAAATCCCCACTCAGGAATGTAACACTGCCTTCTTCTCCGCTTGCAGAGGACTCAGATCCAGACATTCCTGATCCAGACATTTCTGATCCAGATCCAGAACTTGAGCTTCCAAATCCAGATAAATGTTCACCACTTCCCTGTCCAGAGCTGTAGAGTAAAAACCCAGAGGCCTCCTGCTCTCCAGAGGATGACAATGACAGTTCAGTTAACCCTGACCCCACAAAGGTCACATCTGAGAAGAACCCTGAGCCGAACTCTGAGCCACTCCCTGAAGCCGAGCCACTGAGATCACCACTGAGAATGCCAGATCCTGAAATGTCTCCAGAGCCACTGAACACCAGTCGGCCTCCTCCGAGCTCATGCTCCCTGTGAGTAATAGGAGCAGATGCATCAATCATTTCATCATCAATCAGCAAGATCTGAGGGTCTCCACTCCCTGAAAGCTCTCCTGACTCTCCACTGGCACTTCCAGAGGAGAAACCTGATGAGAAACCACTGAACCCAGAAAAGTCCCGGCTGGTGAGGAAACCGGACGTCATGCCAGAGAATTCTCCACTTTCCCCAGAGATGTCTGAGGAAGAGCCACTCTCCACAGAGCTGAATCCAGATCCCGAGCTATATCCTGACTGGTCGCCGCTACCACTGAGCACTCCAGAGCCTGCGTCAGATGAATCGAAGATAAGGATCCCTGTGCTCCCCTCTTCAGCTTCTTGGAGTCCTCCTGAAACTGAGCCCTCTCCAGAGACAATGCTGTCAATGCCTGAAAACACAACAGTGAAGCCGGATTCTTCTCCACTAAGACCTGATCCAGAAGCGTCCGCACTGCTAAGACCTGATTCTCCACTGACCAGCTTATCAGTCACACTGCCAGACAGGTCTCCAGAACCAGACAGCTCTCCAGAAGCAGATTGATCTCCAGAGGTAACCTGGTCTCCAGAGCCTAACAGGTCTCCAGAGGCAGATTGATCTCCAGAGGTAATATGGTCTCCAGAACCAGACAGGTCTCCAGAAGCAGACTGATCTCCAGAGACAACCTGGTCTCCAGAACCAGACAGGTCTCCAGAAGCAGACTGATCTCCAGAGACAACCTGGTCTCCAGAACCAGACAGGTCTCCAGAGACAACCTGGTCTCCAGAAGCAGATTGATCTCCAGACACAACCTGGTCTCCAGAACCAGAGAGGTCTCCAGAAGCAGATTGATCTCCAGACACAACCTGGTCTCCAGAACCAGAGAGGTCTCCAGAACAGGACAGGTCTCCAGAGTGACCCCCAGAGGCACTATCAACTGCAGACCCTAAACCCGAGCTGAAGTCTGCTGAGCCTGAACCAGAGCCTGATGTCTCCACGGGGATAGGAGGGGCGATAGAGGGAACAGCTAAAAAGAGATGTAACAGGAAAAGTGTCAAGGACCTGGGAAATAAAGGGAAATTTGGACAGATAAAAAAAAATGTTGATGAATTAATTAGAGCTTACCAGGCCTCAACAAATCAGTAATTGCTGTCAGGTTGAGGAGGACCTCCTGGATATCTGTGATGTTCAGCCCAGTCTCATTTGCAATAAGTAGAACGTCCGCTGTAGGAATTAAACAGGAAGAGAAAGTGGTGAATCATTTACATTAATAAATAATAATATAAAATTCAAAATGAACCAGTTAGATAGCAAAACCCAAGTGCTTACCTCTGAAACAGTATGCATCAAATTTAGCATCAGGATCAGGGTAGCTTGTCCGGTTGGGGTCTACGTACACGGTGTGCACTCCTGATTTCCCTGCTCCACACTGAGCACGAGGGTTGTTGATGGGATAACGGACGCTACGATCCACTAGCCAGCCAGCGCGGCACTTGTCGAAACCCATTTTCCAGGCTGCGTAGAGCTCTCCGGTGGAGGCCAATATCGCGTTTTGCTCTTGACAGCTAGAAACAGCCTCGTCGTAGGTGAAACCCTCAGCCGATCCCACGTGGAAAACCTCACCTGAGGAGCAGATGAGGAAGAGATGTAAGTGAAAAGGAAAGATAGTTACGATTGTCGTGGGATGATGCTGGTAAGCTTGTTGATGGTGATTCACCCAATCATCTTGTGCATGATGAAATAAAGTTGTTACTGTAATCAGTCTCTGGGATTTTATGGTAGTGCGTCATTGTTCAAGCAAAACAATGTACTTCGTACCTTTGAGCCCATCAATGTAGCAGTACACGTCGTATCTCTCGTCTGCTGGCCTCAAACCATAAGACCGAACTCCGGGATGGTATCCCAGATCTCCACCACACTTATCTCGAGGGGAAACAATGGGATACCTAGAAAAGAACAAATGTGATCAGTTATAATAATCTTATTTGGGACAAGAATCCCATTACCTGCTCTACAAATATATTTCATATTCACCTTACAGTCTGGTCCAGTAACCATCCTGCATCACACTGGTGATATCCAGCCTCGTATGCTGCCTGCAGCTGCTCTGGCGTGGCGATGGAGGCTCCAATTCTCTGACAGGCTAGCTGAGCCTCAACGAAGGTGAACGCGTAGCGAGCGGAGCCTGAGCGGTAATGGAAGACCACACCTGCACATAGACACAAGAGGATTTCTTGTGTGGTGAAACCATTTCTTTACTCTTTAGGAACCTCATTATTAGTGACCTTCAGTGGACTGTCTATGTGATGTTCCAGATATCATTACATGCATCAGAGGTTCTATTACTGACCAGTTGGAGGCATCACAAGGGTTCTGCTGGGATCCCGGCCTACGTCGGGCCGAGCGGTGACTGGCTTTATCAGATCGGTGATGAGCTCAGTGGCGTTGGGCGGCTGAGGCAGCGGCAGCTCGGTGGGGCTATCTGTGTAGGTGAAGTCCACAACGGTGGGTTGCTGAGTCTCCACCTCTCCGATCGCCTCGCTCTCTGTGGTCGTCCTCATGAAGAACACCTCTGGGCTCTGTGTCACCGTGGTAACACTCAGCATGCCACTTCCCTCTTCTATGATGCCTGAACCTTCCTCATCAGGGGACTCTGAAAGTGATGGAGGACGGAGATGTATGAAATGTATGTATTAGGTCACTGTGCAGGCTTTTACAATAAATGGTCAATCTTTTGGGATGAGAATCTTTGACGGGTGGAAATATAGGTGAATATAAGAATGTGCAGAGCAGCACTTTGAGTATCTCCACTTGTTATCTAAATGATGGCCTACCTGTGTAACAGAAGCAATCATAGCGTGATTCAGGGAATGGGTATCCTGTCTGGTTTGTGTGGAGGTAAACTGTTCGCACACCCAACAGACCCCCCCCACACTGGGGCCGACGAATGTTGATGGGATAGCGGACGCTCCGGTCTCCCAGCCAGCCGGCGTTACAGACATCCATCCCACCTTGCCAAGCCAGGTAGAGCTGACCTGTGGTGGCCAGCCGAGCTCCCTGCTTAGAGCACGCCTCCACAGCCTCAGAGAAGCTGAACTTTTCTGCAGAAGCAGTGTAGAAAACTCTGCCTGCATCAGACAAGAGAGGTTTGTTAGAATTAATGAGTAAAGTAATGAAAGAACGAGCTTAAAAACTACAAATAGAGACATCGCAGACATCATCACAGTGTACCTGTCATCTTCTCAGCGAAGCAGTAGACATCGTAAGTCTCATTGAGGTCTCTGACTCCATACGTCCTGACCCCAGGCAGTTCCTCTTTGTCACCGTAGCAGTTCACACGAGGGTCATGGATTGGGTACCTGTGGTTAAATGAAAACGAGCTTTGGTACCTTCAGTATGAGACACTGTAGGTCTTCAATGTCAATACCAACTTAGAACACTCTGTGTTCTCGTTGGTGCCTTTAGATGCACACTGACATCTGATATTTGCTGTTGTACCACAACTTTAAAACCACTACATTTCTTGTCTGTTTGTAGGTGTCGCTCTTTTCTGCAGATTAAAAATGACCCATTCTAATAATGATTTTTCAAGAAGTCAAGTAAAAGAATATTCCAACCTATTTCAATGTAGTGTAAGTAAGTATTCTTGTGCAGCAGTCTAGGTCTTTTATAATGTAATCTTACTTAAGCTTTGAATGCAGGACTTAGTATTTTAACATTTACTTTTTACTTACTTTTGCTTACCTAAACTATGTAAGTGCTTCCTCCACCTCTGCAGATTTTATATTACAGACATTTATCAGAAATGTTATTGTATAACTGTCCTTGAATTAAAGTGTAATATGAACAATATGAAAATATGAAAACATTCAAAACGTGTAAAACTCCCCACATGGTCCTTTAACATTATCAAAAAACCTCAACAGTTTTTAAGTGTATTTAAAGAAACAATAAAGTAATAAATTATTAAATTGTCCAGTATTTTAGGTATTGTCGGACACACTATAATATTTACTGTGCTTTTTGTTTTTGTTAACACGTGTCAAGCAGTTGCACTACCCACTATGTTAATCTGATGCTGATGCCCATCACATGACAAACTAACCTGACAGTCTGATCAGAGAGCCAGCCGGCGTCACACTGGTGGAAACCATCATCGTATGCCGCTTGAAGCTGTTCAGGTGAAGCCATGACCGCACTGTTCTCGGTGCATGCTGCCTTCGCCTTTTCAAAAGTCAAACTGTAGCGACCCATGATGGCCCGGTAGTGGAACACAATACCTGGAGAGATAAACAAGTACTTTAGTTTAATGGTGAAAATGTCTTAATGGTCATTACCACAGGGCAAAGAAACACTCAGAAGCCCCTAAAAAGGTAGACCAATCCTCCAAATTGATTTTAATAATATAAAATGTTTATAAATCTATGATCTTCATCTGTACACTGTATACTGTCAATACAATAGTCATCTCAGGATGTCAAGATTAAACTCCCGAGTAAATCAACCAGCACCCAGAGCTGAAATGCTTAAATGATTAATTTATTAGTTGATTTACAGAAACTTAACTCGAAACAATTTTAAAATCCATTAAATATCTAAGCCGTTGTTTTTTCATTTTAAGCAAAAAATCCCTGAAATTATCTGGTACCAGTTTCTTAAATGTGAATATTTGCTAGTTCTCCCAGTTGTCAATGACAGAAACTTCAACATCTTTTGATCTTTGACTGTTGGTTTGAAAAAACAATGATTAGAATATGTTAAACTGGGCTTCAGGGAATAATGATCTGCATTTGCATTTCCAACATTTTATACACTGCACACACTGATTATTAATGAAAATAATTGCTGATTGCAGCCTTATAGCATTACTATGATGGAATAATATGGCCTTTCTCTAGGTCCTCTGTGTGTTAATGACTTGACACAGAAATCCGAAAATAAAGCAATTTCATGAAACACAAATTTGTTGTATCCACCACAGTTACGTCACTGACTTCACGTGACACTTCTCAGCTTATCTGCGTACCTTGAACCTGCACATGGACGATGTCGTGGTTGTCCTCGATGCCATGCTGAACCTCACAGCGATACACTCCTGTGTCACTGGACCGTAGCTCGGATATCTTGATGCTAGCATCTGTTGGGGTTCCAGGGTAACCCACCAGCTGAACTCTGTCCAGGTAGCTCTCTGTGATACGCACTTGTCCTTCCAAGGCCACAAGGATGGTCGTGACTTTTTCTTTAGTGACGAGGCTCCATTTGATACGATGAGAGAGGGGGGCGATGGTGGGAGCTCCTGGGTCTGGGACAGTGTGGTCCTTCATGGGAAACAACATTCACCACCAAATTATTTCCTGGGTTCAGTAAACACAGCAATCTGACGACAATTAAATGTAATAATATAATTTATACAGACCCTCTGTACACAATCAAAACCTTTGTAACTTTATTGGGAAACAAACTTACTCCCTATATGACAAAAACTTGAAGCTATACTCACACTTTGTGAATGTGATGTACCACCTCAAGCATTTCAGGACTTAAATTCTAGATAACATGTCATCTGTTAATGAAGTAATGTTATGTACATTCAAAGCACTTTAAAATATTACGAAAACTGTTCTCAAAGAACAAGGTCTGTGGATTCACCATAATCCTGCAGTTTTTTTTTTTTCATCTCGACTGTGCTGGGATGTCAACAGAAGTCTTAGTGAGACATCTCATTAACTTGCCACATCAATCTGAAATGCCCTACATGGCTTGATACCAAAAAAATCTTTTTTGTGATTCAGCTGCACTGAGCCTTTGGGGTTTAATTCCTGACCCACTTTGTGTATGTTTCCTCTTCTGTTTTACATATCAGTCTTTCTTAAAGGAAACATGTTTCTTTGTCTTCAATTTGTCTATGTGTTTACCTCTATGCAAGCTGTGTTAATCATCTTTTTTGGTCACTAGGGGACAGATAGATGTCAAAACAAGCTGACAAACCCACAGCAAAATGATGCAAAATGAGTATCATTTTAAAGCAATGTTTTTGCGTACTTGATGAATGCAAGTCCAATATTAGAGCTACTTTTAGCTCTGTTTTGGTCTTCACCAACTCCTAAGGGAAATCCAGCTCATTAGCTGCTGAATGTTCCACTTTCTACTCTGTAACTGTTTCTGTCTGCTGTTTGGGGCTGGGCAGGTAGTGGAGAGTTTTTTGCTGAAATCAGCAGCCTGCTGCTTTTAAAAATAATGCTATGAAAGCATCAAGTGAATCATGCAGTAAATGTGCTGTACAACCAAAACTATGAGCTAAAAGAGACTGCACAGCTTCATAGATTTGCAGAGTAAGGTGATATGTATTTGTGGATGTGTAACTGTGAAATACGTCTTTCACGTTTCACACAGTCATTTAGTTCATTGTAAATGTAAAAACATAGATTAAAAAACGTAAACTGATTAATACACCTTTAAAATATTTCAACAGTGGCTTTGTCAACCGTCTGAGAATAAGATGAGCACAAATTCTGTTCAGAAGTACTGTATGGAATATACAGTAGAATATACTGTGTACTAGTACAAACAAACTAACATTTGGCAAAAGCTCCAAATCACACACCTCAAAGTAACACGGTAGTACCATCGTTACTCCCAGTAGAGGGCGCTGTGGCCCCTCCAGAGGAATGCTCACACTCAGCACATCCTCCGGGTCTGTCAAAGAGAGAAACATACGAAATAGGAAGAACGACAACACATACCGAACACTCCATTTCCATCCGACCAAAAACTACTCATTCAATTTACAGTTGAAATGTTATAAAACTCTATTGACTGGTACACACTACAGAACTGCAGATCTTATTCATACTCATGAAATCATAAGATGCATCACAAGGTCAGAGATCTTACCCATGAAGGAGTGCTCCTCATACATGTAGTCAAATGTTGCTGAGATGACATTCAGACACACACACAGCAACACGGTCCACCTGATCATATTTTACCTGAAAATTAACAAAGGAAAATTAGCAAAATACAAGTAAATACAATTGTCAAACACTATCTAACATCATGACACAGAACATCAAGACTCAATGAATCTCCATTAAAATGTCACCTAAGATTTTTCCTGTAGGTCTTACAGCATATCAAAGCTCCTCCTTTCCACCTTTCTATTTTTAATAATATTGACTCGTTTAGTGTTTGTCACAAGTCTGGCTGCTGCGTTCTGAACCAATTACTCAAACAAGAAAATGGCATGGACTAATGACCAAGGGGAAGCATATATACATGCTGAACAAAATGGGACCGAGGATGGAGCCTTGTGGAACCCCACATGATATATGAGCTGACAATGAGACAAAATCATCAGTGGTTATCTTGAAAGATCTCTTTGTAAGATATGAAGAAAACCATCTGAGGGCAGTGCCATCTATGTCAACCCAGTGCTTTAGTGCTTTAGAGAGGTAGCCAGATTTTGCATTCATAAGAATATCATTGGTGACTTTCAGCAGAGCAGTTTCAGTGCTATGCAGCTGGCAAAAATCAGATTGAAATGGGTCCAAAATATTACAAGCTTTCACTATTTCTAGTCCTTCTTTAGGAAAAACCTTTTCGATGATTTTTTGGACAAAGAGTAACTTAGAAATTGACCTGTAATTTTGCGAGAGTGTTGGAACAAGGCCAGGTTTCTTTCAAAGAGGCTGAATACAGGCTAGTTTGAGATAGTCTGGGAGCAATCCAGAGGTCAGAGACTCATTTACAATACAGAGAAGATATAGGGCCATGACTATTAATATCTTCTTGAAAAATCTGGAGGCCACCTTTACAGTCTCAAACACTCCCAAACAGACATTGTTCCAGCTTTCCTCCATAAAAGTTGCACCGCAGCTACATTTCCCAGAGTACTAATGCACAACCACACATCACTGTAATGTTTCTCACTCTCTAACAGCCGCCTCTTACTTTCTCACAGGAAAACGAGGAGCTCCAGTTCTTTCAAATGTAAATGTTTGCTGTTATTAAATCTGAGTAACAGTTCCTGCTCCTCCCTCCTTTTACAGCAAAAGACTGAGACTTTGCCCAAATTCAGCTTGTATATTTGTTCATATCCATGTGCACATATCCACACTTCATGCATTTCTTTTATGCATGAACACAAACCCTGAATATGAAATGTACATATATGACTGAATGAATTACTATATAAAGTCATTTGGTCACTATTTTATTAAGGTAATTGTACTTCACCTCCAGTTATGATTTTACATTCAACATGAGAACACTTGTTTCTTAAAAGAAATATTATAGTATTTTTCCATCATGACATTGCTACTTTTAGTTTTAGTTTTAGCTACTTTTAGGCCCTGAAAATGTTGATTATTTCTCAAAAAAATGTCTCAAAAGACAGATATAATTAAATGGTATCAATACAAGAAATAGAAAATGTAACAACAGATTTATGAGACTTTGTTTATTTATAAGTGCTAAGTCAAAGTTTGCACTCATACTCACTTTGACAAACTTAAATGAAAATGTATTTGATCCTTTAATAATTATTCTGTCACCAACAAAGTTCAACAAAGTCAAATAGTTTTACTGAATCCTATAGATTTTCTAATAGTAATAAAGCCAGTTATACATCTTATTTTATGAATGTAGACTGTTTTTTTTGGGGGGATTGTGGGAAATGTTTTATCGGATCATTTACACACTGTACATCAGCGGGAGCTTACTTTATCTGACCTGTGTTTGTGTTTTGATCAGGTTTGATTGACAGTACCAACAGAAACAAACAGCCCCACAACTATGAAAAGACTTTGATTGAAATGTTGTTAAATCATGACTAGTGTACGGAAATTTTGGAAATTTCCAGCTGAGCCCTGTCCAGTTCAAAAAAGTGAGACGAGCAAAACTCAATATAAAAAAATGTCTTGTGAAACAACCAAAAGTTTTCATCAGCAGGACATTGTCTGTTGAAGGATCTGGTTGCACAGTAAGTAGCAGATGCAGAAAATAAGTTTCCATGGCGGTGGAAGTTTTGCTTCCACCATATCATGCAAAACAACCTGACCACTGCAAAATCGTATCTGTAATAGCAAGCAAGCAACTGAAAAATAAACTGAGACTGAATAGACTGAATGAAACCAACTCAGACAACAACCCTGAAAGCACAGAGAACTAAAGTAAACAGCACAGGACAAACTGTCACTGTGGGCAGGTGGTGAGGAAGCAGCTCTGGCACTCATCACAGATTCAACAAGCTCCTGCAAAACTCCTCTGAGCTGCAGAAACACTTTCTCACCAGAGTTAATGCAATCTCTGCGGCTGATGGTAAACTTTATATGATGTGAAGAAGCTAGAAGGATATGAATTAAAGGGGATTCTTTGGGCTCATCGCAGTTTCTGTTTCTTTTTTCCCTCTCACTCTTTCGACTTTGGCTGGTGTGTGACTTGACTGTCTTGTAGCAGAGACTTGGAAATCAGTAAAAGCAAATGTCTCTCAAGTTGCTCGACTTTTAGCAGAAATTCGCTGTGTGCATGTCCATGTGGTGCAACACGTCTCTTCAAACTGAAAGTCTGCAGTTAAGATTCAACTATAAACTGATACCTGATGTGAATAGACCTTTTTCACAGCTGATATTTTGACTGGTCACAGTAAAATCAACCAGCATGAACAATACCAAGACCCGTGCTTTCACTACTGTGACATGTAAAAATGTCTTCCATGAAAAACAGTGAATAGCCTGCACTTATACAGCACAAAGCTTTTTGCATTTTTGCCCCCATTTACTCATTCACTTACTCACACACCGATGAAAGACACTGGTCCATGATTGTTCTTCGCTAACTCTCACTTAGACAGTTCTTTTTCTTTTTTTCTGTTGATTGGTGAGAATTGTCCCTGGAAACCGTGAATGTACCTAAGTGCATTTACTGAAGTAACGTACAAGTACTTCATTCAGAATTATAGTGATGAATAACTCTTTCCGTTTACATCCTGGCATGTGAGAAACATATGTAAACGTGTGCTTTAGCACCAGTTTACATGTACTTTGTAGGACTTAGCTATTTTCTACTTTTACTTCAGGGGCAAATATTGTGGTTTCCACCTGACTAAATTCATATCTCAACTGTTACTAGTTTCCTTTCAAATTAAGATTTTATATGTACATCCGGTTTGTTTACAGAATTTAGTGCCAACAGTATGAAAGAAGTTGAATTTTCTGCTAACTGAACAGCTTTCCAGAACACAACTCTGCAGTCAGAGGAGTTAACTTTCTTTAAACACTTTGAAAAGTGTTGGAAACGTGGAGGGAGTGCCTCCTCAGCACTAAGTGACAGTTCAGTGGGAGCTGAGCTGTGTGTGAGCCGTGCTGGTGGCCAGCTCCACACTGCACTCATTCAGGCACTGCGGTGAGGTCCACTCCCAGAGAGACCGGGGGCCCATAAGACCTGATCTGTTCCCCCTGAAGCCTGTATTATGGCAGTGCTGACGACACCGGGGCCTATGTAAACAGCAAGGCGTATGCTCCAGCGTCGTGCCTTTCCATCACGTCTCAACACTGCTCACATTCAGGCAGGACACTCGGAAAAGTGTGAGACATGATGGGAGGAGTCGCAGGCCAAAGGTGCGGTCCTGACAGGGCTGTAATCCTCACCTGTACGTCTACATCGGACACATGTCTTATGTGTCCAGTCAGGTTTAAACTTGGGTTTTATGAAATATGATCACTGACAAGCCAGAGAAGCTGCATCATATATCAAACACAGTTTCCTAATGGAAAGAAGCCATTTAGATATTCCTGTAATACTCCTACAGGGATATTTGTGACCTGTTGTAGTTTATAGTTTTAACAACTTCCTGCTTTCATCAATACCAGCTGTTTTTAAATCTGCTTCAAAACATAGTCAACTTCAGCGTAAGAGTCTGTAATACTCAATAATAACTTACTCTTACTTACTTTGTCATACTTTGTGGTACTTAATGTCTTGTGGAGACCAAAGCATGTACCATGATCTCATGTTTAGAGGACATTAAAGATGAGATGGAATATGAATCCAGGTAGATTCAGGGAGGAATAGTCGAGTTTAAACTCCTCTAAAACTCATTTAATCACAAAATAAATCTTAGCAACATATAAATAACAACAAAAAATAATATAGAAATTAGTTAGTGCAGATGAGGATATGTTACATCCACAAAAGCAATACATTACAATTACTATAATACAGATGTGGTATCACCTGACGGCAGCCTAGTCTCGTTCACAACTGCCACATCACTTCATCAAATCTGACAAAACTGCTAAAGAGAGAATTTTTCCTACCTGTTGCAGAAATACCTTCACACCTGTTGAACTCTTCCTCGGTGGTGTCTTTTCGGGGCGGTGGACCTCCAGGTGTCCAGGTCGTGAGTTTAAAAGTCCCAGTGAGCAGCAGTAGGATCAGGGACACAGAGCTCAGGATGCTCAGCTGTGTGCAGAGGAAAGAGACTGGGACCAGGTCTTGGTGTGAAACCTCAGAGGGAAACACCACTGTCAAGCTGCTCACAAGGAAGTACAGGGAGTTCTCACTACTGCTTTCAAAATAAAAGCGGGCTGCTTCTTAAGACATTTCTCTGCTCTGGAGGTGGTTCAGTTGATCACAATACATTTTTAATGCTGCATTCACATGATGTAAAACCAGAAGAACAGGAGGATTTTCTGAAAAAGTTTTGAGCTCAATGGGAAACTTAAACCCAAAACCCTTTTTTTTGGTGATTATAAAATTAAGAATTTGAAATGCATCTGTGTTTATTCACACAAGTCAAGTCGATTAAATGTTTTAATACTTATTATCTTAAACTGCTGACATGATTTCTGTCACTGTTTGGGCCTTCTTACACTGGCTCCCAGTATGTTTTTAGGTTGATTGTAAGGTTTTACTGATTCTAAGGTCTCTCTTCTTGCTAGATTTTCTGACCTTTTTGTCCCATGACATCCTCAGGCAGACATCTTTTATCTGTTTTCCTACCTGCTTTTAAACACGTTTTAAAACTCAAAATCTAAATGGCTTCTCCAGATTTTGAGGGTTTTTTAGATTTGACTTTTTGGCTGTTTTTGCCGCCTTGCATGAAGCTCTCTGTAACCTGGGTTTTGAAAAGTGCTTTATAAATATTATTTATGACAGTAGTATCAGTATTAGTATTTGTAGCTCACCTGTATGATCTGTAACTTTGAGTTCTTATTTTCAGGTTGAAAAGTTTTCGCACAACATCAAGTCTTAGTGTCAGGTACGTAGGATGAGTTGACCCTGTCCATCACTTGAACTCATTTCATGAACACACTGTCTCTGCACTCAGTGAATAAAGCCTGTGCCTTTATGTGTACGCAGGTGTTTTTCTGTCTGAGTTTTTCCTCATGTGTGATTGAGTTGAGTTTGCGTCATGGGCTGATTCTTTTCTCGTACTTCTTTTCAAAAAGGGCGACTGTTATGCTTTTATTCTGGAGGAAACGCACCTGAGTGTGTTTGGCACTCTTGACTCATGTGATGGGGGTGTGGGAGGTAAAAGGAGTGGAGGGTGTGTTGTCCCATCTACTTGGTAGAAATGACGTAATGATCCTCAGTGAGTTTGGTCTTTATATAACCAGACTTTATTCTCTCCCATCTTTTTTAGCAGCTTTTGGCTTTTGATAGGTTCAGCATCTTCATCTTCTCTTTTCAAAAGGGAACATGGCCTCAGACGTCCTGGTGTGCTGAGCAGGAATCTCAAAGTGCACATTATCAAAGGCTCGATATTTTTGAAAACTTTAAAAAGAAACTATCATAATGTTTAATTTAACACGCCTCAGTAGTTCTTGTTTATGTTATGTAATTTTTTCTGTTCTTTTATAGATGTATTTTTTATATGATTAATGTCTGATGGTTTGCTGAACTCTTTTGGTAATTTTGTGTGTTTCTTATTGTCATTATTTTCTTTATATTTGCTAACTCATGTTGTATTTATTAGTTTATTTTTTCTCTCTTTTGGGTCGAGGGGAGGTCTGTTGTATAAGCCTCTGGCCTACATCACCGGTCACATCTGTTTTATTCCTGTTATCTGCTTTTACACTGTTGTACATGTGAGCTAAATGAACAAATCAGTAAATAAAAATGAAAATAGATGCAGCTGGGGGGAGGAAGGGGGATCCAGGTGGGGACCTGCAGATGACGTGGTTCTGTTGGCCTCATCAGACCGCGACCCTCAGCATGCACTGGGATGGTTTGCAGTCGAGTGTGAAGCAGCTGGGACGAGAGTCAGCGCCTCCAACTTGTGAGTGACTTGCTGCCCTAAGTGAAGGAGTTGAAGCATCTCAGGGTCTCGCTCACAGTGAGAGTAGAGAGTAGACCCAGAACACGCTGGAGAGTTTATACATCTCATCTGGACAGGGAACGCCTCGGGATGCTCCATGAGAATAACATTGGAGGTGCTTAAGTGGTGGAAAACATTGCCAGGGAAAATATTTCTGGACTAACCTGCTGTCACCATGACACCACCTTGGATAAAGGGCAGAAAATGGATGGATGGATAAAACTTAATTAGGGACTAAAATAGTCTGATACAGGCTGTAATTTTATGTACTGTCTTGGTTCAGCAGTAAATGTCTAATGGCTTCATTGCTCTGTATAATATTTTTTTGTCCATCATCATCATTGGCTCTTTAAAAAGCTCCTTAAACATTTGAGAGTATCACGCCTCGCCCCATTAACTGCTCTCCGCCCACTTTTTTTGACTCAAAGCAAAAAAAAAAAAAAAAAAATCCAACCTAGAGACAAAGCTGCTCTTTCAGCCAGGTACCAACTGAGCACTCACTGGGCAGGAAACAGCGACATGTGCAATTACAGAGCATTCACACGCCTATAAGTGTAGTAGCTACTGATACAAATGAACCCCACTTAACTTATAATGGGAGTCTAGACTGAGTTTAAGTGGGATATAATCACAGTAATGCTCTATTTACCACTGCAGCACATATTCCACTTAGAAATCAACTAAATGCTTTTGCACATTTTCCTTCCTCCTAAAGCTTTTCTAGTGAAACTGAAATCAGCTTATTTTAACAATCTGTGCACTGTGAACTCTCCTCTCGCTCCGTCTCCACACGAACACGGTGACAGGCTGAATGGACGCAGGAATGGAGAGAATGTCACATTCAAGTGGTTCACGGTTGGACTTGCTCTCTCCGGGTCGGCCTCACTGGATTTAAATCTGAATAGAGTACAGTAACTGAACCACCTGGACCAGGCTTCAAAGGGGAGGAGAGAGACCCGGCCTGAGCTGTGCTGTTGTCCCATATTTCCTCTGCAAGGTTTAGATTTTTCCATTTCTGGGATATTTGTCCAGAGGATTTGGGACAAGGTGTGCCCACAGAGCAGGCTATTTATACTGGACACATGGGTCGGGGGAAATGACTAAATTGTTAGACTAACTGAAGAAACTTTCTCTCCAGCCCCACCTCAGAAAACTGTCAACAAAACAGCGCTGTTTTGCACTGTTGCAATGACATAAACAGAAAACTGTAGGTTATTCATGTGTCTTCATGTGCATCTGTAGTTCTCTGTCTTCATCTGTAACAGTGCTGATTCACACAGGTGGGGCACTGACGGATCGACGACAGAGTTTCAGTTTAATCCTCGGGGATCAGCAGACATTTAACTTTATTCATAAGCTCCTTTCACAGCAGAGGCCACTTTCTCAGCAGCGCTGCAGTCTGAGAGCGGCAGCACAGGGACTACAGTGATAAAGACTGAAGGTTGTTGTTTGCTTTTGCTGTCCTGAGTGAGGAGGTTTTGTTACCACGTTTTCTTCTAGAGCCCAGTGTATGGTTTTATTGATTGTGTGAACACAAGCATTTGATTTTTTACAAATATATTTAACAGTGGAAGAGCAGAGACACAGTCAAAAGACAGATTACTGAACTGGTTAGAGAGGTTAGTTTAGTAGTGTAATCATTACAAGAATAGTTTGACAAGATAAGATGATTGATACCAGCATGTCTGTTCATTAAATCACCCCTGTTCATTCAATGTTTCTGCTGTAAATTCTGACATTTTAACATGGGAGTCTATGGAGATTGACTCACTTTTGGAGCCAGACTCAAGCGGCCATTCGAGGAACTGCAGTTTTTAACACTTTTGTGCAGGCTTCATTTTTCAACCCCAGAGGCTGCCGCTATCCTCCTCTTTCAAGTCCTAATGCTAAGCTAAGCTAACCATGTCCTGGCTCCAGCTCTGTACTTTACATTCAGGCATGACAGATATAACAAATATTGGTCATTCAAAGAAGAAAACAGCAGAAATTCTCATTTGTGTCCATTCAAATAAGATAGAGTAAACAAAATTAGCTCCATGTTTCAATTTCTTATGTGGTTGTTGAAGGTTGTGTGTTTTTGACATATAAGCCTCCATCAGGTCTTCAGCGAAAAATCTTTATTAGGTTTTATTTGCTGAAATCAATGAGTCTGATGATAAAATACCATTGAGAAACTGCTGAACTAATCAGTTCTTTAGTTGTATTTTTGAACTCACAATATTTGATCTGCTGCAGTTACAACAAAGAAGTGGGAGAAAGTTCACCTGGACATAGACTCAGTTGTGTGTCAGCATTCATTGTTTTGGTTGATGTGTATCTACAGGGGTTCTACTTGAACTTTTCAAACCGGAGAAGCTTCCCTGCAGTCAGGAAGTCTGCTTTGCGCTGCTGAAAGGAGTTGGTTAGAAAAACCTCTCATGAGAATTCTTGTTGAAAGCAGCGTGTGTTTATTTTTTCTTGCCTTGTTCATATGAATGGCTGCTGTGTGCAGCTCTCTCTGTACCTGCAGAACTCAAGTGAATCTGCAGCTTCTCCTTGTATTGGAGATCAGAAATTAGCTCCTGATTCCTTCTGCACACAAGACTCGTGTTATCTACAACATGTCTGCGGGAAGTCAGACTTTCTTCATGGTGTTTATTTTGGAGATCTTTGTAGGAATGGAGGCGTCTTGGATTTTAAAGGATCAGGGGCAACGGTTGAAACAAATATTGCATGGATTTACTCTGGCAGAGTTTACTTTATTCCACAGGAACACAACTTCAAAATGCAATCAAGAGACGTTCAATCAGTGTACTCAGGAAAAAATTCAACATGCCCAATAACATTAAAGATAAGAGGAAACAAATCTACAGAATAGGACAAATCACATTGCTTACTGTGGAGTTAATTGACTAACAGAACGTCAGGAAGCCTGTGCTCCTGTTTTTTGATGAGAATGACATTCTCAGCACTAATTAGCAGGTATTAGTGTCTGCATTAGCTTAGCTCGTTAATGAGCTAATTAGCCAGAAAATGAATTCGCTTTGGGTTAGTCTTCAAGCAAGACACCCAGACACCAAGCTGTGCTAACAATGCTAACAGTAGCATATGTTAGCCACGGCCATGCACCGAAATCTCAGCTGTTGAACAGTTGGTTCGGATATTCATGGTCCCCAGAGGACAAATCCTAATCAGTTTAGCATTACATTTTCCTTAAAATGTGGTTTCAATTGCACATTAGTAATTTCCAAGAGAGAGGGTTGGTAGGTTGGTAGTTTTCATGATAAAAATGACTGAACACAACTGACCTGACATCACCCTATGGCCAGTTTTTACATTTATATCTCCATGAAAGTTAAAAACATACTGGACCTCATCTTTGTCTGTCTTACAATTTCCTTTTCATTGAGCATTACAGCATCACAGAGCTGCTAGGACAGACCCATACGTTGTTTTGTATAACACTAAAATAACTACTGGGAATTTACATATTGATCAAATAATTATGAAATTGCTGTGAAAGCCGTTTGATTAAGCTTTATTGAAGTATACAGCAGTTAAAGGTTAAATTTAAAGTTATGTTTTAACTTTAACAAGGTTTATGTTTAATAATAAAAAGTGAAATAATGTGAAATATGTAGATGTCTCTCATAAATAGTGGACACATCTTTTTGTGTAGGTAAATATGTTTCCTAAGATCAGTCTTTTCAGTTAGCGAATGCTTCTTATTTGTTAAATCCACTAAGAAAAGTGGAAAACCACCGTGTTTCTAACTTGATGACCAAGCAGTTTTTCCTCTGTGGGTTCTGCTCTGTTATCCCAGTGGTCAGTGGCTGATGTTGTTGTTCAGAAGACGTGAAATCATGAAAGTCCTTGAAAGTACAGTTACAGTTTTCCCAAACAGGATATGCTTGAGTACATGTCTCTGCAGGTTCAATCATGGTGACTTTTTTTCTGTCAAGATGCAAATGAATACTTAATGTGTGGACATCAGGGTGTTTTTGACAGAACACTGTTTCCTTTTGACAGAGTACAGAACAGACTTTCTTCTCACCGAGCAGAGCTGGAAAACACAGCTGATAAAAGACGACATCCACCGGCAGTCAGACCACTGGCAGGCTGCGTTTACTTGACACCCAGAGTCATTAACCGCTTGGTTACTCACATAGCTGCACGGGTGTTGAGACACGTGCCTTCACCCTCTGAAAGAAGACTTGTACATGCTTTATATGGCTTTCTGACACCATACACAGTCAAACAGGACATGTTCTCATGTAGGGTTTAAATAACTTAAAGCCACTGTAGCTCCTTGATAAATGGAGTTTGTTTAGTAACGCTTATAATTTGCTCTCTTCTTTAGCAGTTCTACTTGTTGTAGAGGCAAAGATTACCTGTGATACAGAAAAGGTGTCAGAATGCAGGTTAACGAAGTAAAATTTCACACAACTTCACATGAAGAAGATGCAAATTTGAGATAAATGTGTGGGATAATGTAGCAATAAAATGAAATGGGATAAAACAAACATCGACCTGATTGGTGTTTTTTTGTGTTTCAATGCATCTTATCAGCCACATATCTGTTCAGATGAGAAAACACCCTGTTAAGATGTGTATGTGGATTTATCTTTGCAGTGTTTATCAAAAAAGTCTGATTCAAATTTTCTCTAACACTCAGCTGCCCTTTAAAAATCTCAGGTCATATCCACACTGAAATGAATAAATCTGTAAATGCTGTCAAAGCAACTTTCAACCACAGATTTTCGGGTCAAAATGATGTATTGAAGCCATTACCTGATGGGTAGTTTTGTCAAGCCATTTCATGACTCAGTCATCATAGTATGCACCAAACAAAAGGAAATCAGTGGAGCTGCTCAGTAGCCAGTAGATCACACTGTGGAGAGAGTCCATTAAACCTCCAGCAGCTGTAAACTCTGGCAAATGGAAGCCATATCAGGGTGGTAGGCAGAAGAGGGCCTCTTCACTGAGGGTCTTTGTGAGAACAGCTAGAGGTTTAATGAAAAAGAAGACAGGGGTCATTTACATTCAACTGAAAATCTGACAAACGCTGCCTCTTCACCTCATATACTTCGAGTGCATAAAAGCCTGTGTGATGTAACACATACACCATATTTTCAGTTAGTTTAAGAGTAAATTGCACCTTCAAAAAATGCTGAGGTAAAAGGTATTTTTATTTTCATCCAGACAATATTTGGGTAAGTGGGTGTGCCCTCTCTTCTCCATGTTCAGTATGACTATAGAAGAGCCTTGTTAGCTCTCCGTTCACCCTTCAGTTTATAAAATGCTCTTTTCATAAGCAGTATAGTGGCGCACTGTGACCCTGCGAAGTTCACAGCGGCAACAGCCTCAGCTGGCCTGCACACAGGTATGTAATGGACAAGGTGGCGTGGTGGTCAAACAGGGTCTGGTCTGCACAGGAAAGCTCAGAGACATTCTGACGTCAGTGTTGACTCTTACATCAACGGCAGCAGCAGGTCGGCAGTTTGCTGAAGGAGGGCAGCGTGATCTTTTAAAAAATGCTTAGTTCAAGTAGGAAAACCATTTCAAATCCTCCTGTTGCTGGATTTCTACAGCACAATCCCTGAAGTGTACCAGCGGTGGTGCTTGTCATTGTAGTGACTTTATGAGCAAGAGATGGTTGTGGTAGCAGAGAAAAGTCAGACCAAATGAAATGGTTCCTCTATAGAATAGACTGTATGGTCATTTTATGTCTGTATAGTTGCTTTGTATCTCTTTGTAGTCACCTTGTGCTTCTTAATATCGCTCTGTATTTGTTTTGTATTTCTTCGCGGTTGTCTTGCATCTCTTTGTAGTTGTTTTTTGTTTCTTGGTGGCTGTTTAGCATCTGATTTTGGTTGTTTGACTTTCTGACAAAACATGACAGCAGTCACTTCATAAAGAGCATTCATACCTGCTTGGCCCATACAGTGGCCCATCCATAAGTGTAGCCTACATTTGTGCAAGTCAGGTTGATATTCGTGAAAGCTGTACAGAAATGCGCAGAATCAATTAACTGAAAATATGTAAGCTATAAGACCAACAGCACTGGATGAGGGGCCATGCTGTTCATTGTCTGGAGGAAGAGGAAGAGGAAGAGGAGGAGGAGGAGGAGGAGGAGGAGGAGGAGAAGGCAGACCTCTGCTGGAGGGTTCAGGCTGCTCCTCTGGGACATTGAAGTTTAAGGGCTGTCCTTGTCCCACCTGTACCAAAGACAGACCCTTTGCTGAAGGGAGAGTCTGGCCAGCACCTGGAACACACAGACAAACACAGACTGTTTGAGGATTTCCAGCTTTCATTAAAAGATAAATCACAGTACAGATTACAACACACCAACACAGCTTTATGACAAACTCTAACCACTGAGTTCTCAATTTAATTCAAAGAGCTGGACGCTGGTCTGAGCCATCAACCTCGGGCTGGCCATCACTGCCTCTCTAATGGCCACGTAGTCCTTGAGGATGAGGGACGACCAAGTCGTCATGGTCCCTCTGGACCACTTGGCCACTGGCTGAAGACGGTAAAGCTGGTTGCAAATGGCCTCCACCAGGCGGCTGGCACTGGGCCAGCTTGCAGGGCCCGAGTTCAGTCCAAGAAAACAGCTGAAAGATAATCATAGAGAGCAGTGTGTGTTAATATAGATCTGATATTCATTAGAGGAAACAGTGATATCTGAAATGAATCTCACCTCTGGAGACTGTCCTTCCCAGGACAGGAGGTGTTCTTCCCCGTCGCTGCATTGAACTGTCACCTGGGCTGCCTCTCCTGGTATCTGGGAGGGTAGACAACTCGCTATTTGTCCAGCTCTGTCTGGCAGGTCTTGAGGAAAAAGGTTTTGGACCAAAAATGAATTTTATGTTTGCATGAAATGATAATACACAACATACTTAATCACAAGCTATGAGACACACGCATGTACCTGGGATGAACTGTTTAAGGTGGAAACCTACAGGCTGACCCCGCCCTTTGTCAGCCAACCAGCCTCTGTGTACAGCTGCACACCTGGTGAGTCCTGGATGCAGCTGAGGTGGCGCCTCTGTGTCTCCATATGTCCTGGATGCGGACAGAGAGAGAGAGACAGAGAAAGGTTTCAAATGTTAATGTTGATACTTGTGTGTGAATTTAATACACACACAACAGAGGTGTAAAAGCAGCTGAAACAACATAAACTCTGCCTGAATTACACCTCATCCTAGAGAAACTCCCTGGTGGGAAGCACCTGTTAGGAAAGAACACTAGAGATCACTGTTGGACAGATCAATCAGTTAGACATACAGTGCATTTAGAAAGTTCTCAGTCACTCTATTACATTTTGTTATTTTGCAATCTTATAATGAAATTGTTAAATTCATTCATCAATGGACAATGCCAGTAAGCTAGCTGCTAATGTTAATTCTAACTGCTTATGCTAATGCTATGAAATGAAAACATTTCGGCGATTCTGTTCACATCAGCCATTGTAGCTTTCGGCAAGTTGTAGAGTGACTCGATGAAAATAATTTTGTCCATCGTTTAGGGGTTTTAGCATAGACTGTATATAAAAGTTGGATAATGGACCAAACTGACGCTTTGGTACGCTGAATTGAATTGCGCGTCTTCATTCAGTGGAACAATAACACACGAAAAGCGTTAACAGCGTTTTTAGGCAGCATCGGCTAATGAAGAACTAGCTCACAAACGTCAACATATATTTGCATTTAGCTCAAGTAGGACAACGAAATTAGGCAATACCTCCTAAACTGGATTTTTTTCATTATATGCTACAACGTGAACAACTGCGGAAGAATGAAACTTGCACGAACCGTATAATATATGAATCAATTACACCATGTATAGCCTATACATATTGTATAACAGTATATACAGGGAGTGCCTAAAAAGCTGTGAATCAGCTGTGAAAGATAATGTAATCAATAAAACTCCAGGTGATCAGTGTGTCTTGTAATTATGAAAATCGAGTCTTCATGTCTAGATATAGTGATTTCAATGTGTGATAGTAATGTAAAGTTACGTTTTAAACATTTTGAATAAACTGTTACTTTGCTTATACAAGCTTGTAAGCTCCTCGATAGTCTCAAAACTAACGCTAGAGGGCGCTAACGCTCTTCCCCTCTCTTTTTTAATCCGCCCCCTCCCCCCACGGGTTGACTTAGGTCTTTGCCTATTGGCTTGTGTTATTTTTTTGGGCTACGCCTTCGTGAAGACGTTCTATTCCCCCATTGGTTATTTTGTACGTTCGTCATCAGTGCGTCAAACAGAAAAAATTAAGATTGGTTTCACGGGCAAACTGTCAGGAGTAAAGGAAGCGAGCTGATGGCAGCGACAGAAGCCCTCCAGCTACACTGTGAGTTCATGATTAAATGTCTCTCTCAAGTAATGGAAATACCGCTGACACACGTCCAGTCTTAAGCGTTAACACGAATAACAGCACAGATATTTGGTATTTATTTCAAATGCAGGCCCTGTAAGACCTGTCTACATAGCCGGGATACCAGTTAGCTGAATGCTAACTGTGGCTAACACCAGCTAAATGTGTTTTATACTGGCAAAATTAACGGGCGCTAACGGTAATTTCCTCGCCAAATAACGAAGTAGGGCCGACGAGATTCGTTTTACATGTAATATCACCATTAAATTGTCTTATTATTGTGATTCACGCTTATATACTGTATCTGCGTCTTTGTATTTTGACACCCCTTTGCTATATTCTTGCACATAACGATAACGTACCTGCAACTGCAAAGTAACAATGTAACGTAAATAATAAACATTAGTCTAAGGTGGAGGTCATCGTTAACCCTGGTTGCTGCATTAACATCCTGCCTTGTAAATTAAAATCCTACACTTAAACCTGTCAGGCCCACTTCCAATAGGAAAATCACGTGCTGCTATAACGTTAGTGTTTTTCTCCAGGTAGTTCGCACCAATTTATTCGTGCTGTTGAGGTGTGTTGCTTTCAGATCATCCAAGCGAAATTATATTATCTGGACACACTACATAATAAACACACACACTAACACACACACACACACACACACACACACACACACACACACACACATATATACATATATATATATATACACATATATTTATATACATTACTGTATAAATGTTTTAGCCAGTGTAAGTAAAGGGAGACGCTTTCAAAAATAAAAGCATGAATAGTTTTTATTTATCTGTTAATTTAGTTCAAAGGTACTTGGCAGGCAGGTTGTTCCAGCATCTTGGAAAACTGCCACAGTTCTTCTGTGGATTTAGGTTGTCTCAGTGTCTTCCGTCTCTTCGTGTAATCTCAGACTGACTCCATGATGTTGAGATCAGGGCCCTGTGGGGGCCAGACCATCTGTTGCAGGACTCCCTGTTCTTCCATCTCGGAAGATAGTTCTTTATGGGACCTATCAGACAGCTTTCTGATTGTATTGTGTGATGGATAAGAACCTTAAGGGAACATGTTTTATAGACAATCAATTAATTAATAATTGCATTTAAAACAAATTTTAATAATCAGTCAATTAATAAATAAAAAGTCACCATTAGTTGCAACCTTGAACATAGTTATTTTATGATATTTTGAATTTTACTGGTCATTTAAAGGCATTAGAGTATACCTGAGTGATATAGATGCTGTTTTCTAATAGCCTCCTGCATTCTGCAAGTAATAGAAATATTGAATTCTTTATTCAGTCTGCTTATTCTCTAAAACGAGTCAAATGCGAAGATGCAATTGAGAAATTATTGCTATCAGCCTTTAAATTGAAGAAATGAGAGCATGCACGTTACTATAGGCATGTGGCATCTAGAAATCAAGATCTTGCAATAAATTAACGTCCATACACACACTTCAATCTGCAAGTCTATTTAGGTGGCCTTACTGTTGGGTGAAAAGTATTTGAAACTTAATGTCATCTATAAACTTTGACTGCACAATGCTGTGACACCCATGAATGAGATGATGAATAGTTTTATTGAAACAAGTTCTGGCACAGATTCATGCTCCACTGGATAAGATCCTAGTTGGGTGCTCTGCAGCTTCTGAGCCTGCCCCAGCAAGGAGTCCTGAGTCATTGAGTTCAAGGTGGGGTAGAGGTGGGAGAAAGTGGAAAGAGGTGCAATAGAGAGCTAGAATCACAGGCAGTAATTACATGGATGAAACTAAGTGTGAGAGAAGAGGCTGGACTTCAGTGAAATGTAGCCTTTATCTGTCTCATCGTTGAACTTCAGTAAACTTCCACTTGTAAATTGGAGTTTGGCTTTAGAGCTGTAAAAATTAGTCGATTAATTGATCAACAGAGAGTGGATCTGCAATTTATTTTGATATTCAATGAATCATTTTTAAGCTTTGCAAATGTAAGATTTGTTGCCCTTCTCTCTTTTTATACAGTTGAAATTGTCAAATCATACGGTTTTGTACTGTTTGTTGGACAACACAAAACATCACCTTCTGCTTTAGAAAACATTGATGGATGTTTTTTTTTTTACTATTCTCTGACATTTTATAGACAAAACAATCAATCGATCAATCTAGGAAATACTCAGCAGATAAATTAATAATGAAAGGAACTGTTAGCTGCAGCCCTAATTGGTTTTCATGTCGTCTAATCATGTGAACGGTTACAGTTTCCTCTTGACAAAATTCCCCTTTCTTTTAGGTTTATTAAAACCCTCCCAGGGTTGGTTCAAGGTCAAAATATGATATGTTTTTTTTTTGCTGCTTAAAAGTTAGCATAATGGAGATGCAGGGTTTTCACTCTACAACAGGCTTGTGTAGCATGAAACTGTAGAATGTTTACTGTTGTTAAATGTTAGTCACTTAAACCCCCAAAGTCCTATAAAAAGGGAGAGGACATGACCTCAGAGTCCACAGTGGGAGCTATGGGCCTGTTTGTATCCTGAGTAAGCAGGTGTAATAGAAGAGATTAACTGTTATGCTCAAGCTCTGAAACACTAATCCACTTAGGCATGGAAAGAGTTTGTTTTGAATGAACCGAGCCCCAAAATGGGAGTTAGAATTTGAGTTTCTGTACCAACATAAAAAATAAACCTAAACAGCCACAGACTTGACCCAAATGAACCCTTTCCTATTTCCATTGCCATAAATGTTGTTTAGGGCATCAAGGTGTGATACTCTAGTAATAACTATATTTAAATGGAAAGATGACATCATCACAAATACAGTTATCAAAAACAACTGTTACTGTCTCCTACGTATCCCCTTTCATCCGTTTAATGACACTTTCCAAAGAATATTTAATTAGTGAAAGACAGCATAGGGCCTAACCATTGCTGCAGCTACACAAATAATTAATTTGAATGAATTTAAGTTCATCTTTTTAGGAAAGGGCTCTAATTGATGATTATTTTAATCGAATAATGTGTTGAATATATTCTTGATGAATTGTTTATCTATAAAATGTCAAAAAACAGAAACATGCCCATCATTTCCTAGCTCAAGCTGACATCTTCAGTTCGCTTGTTTTGTCAGACCAACAGTCCAAAGCCCAAAGACATTCAGTTTTTAGGTCATGGGGACTTAAAATAAACAACCAAATGTGTAGAGGGAACTTGGTCTTATTTGTGTTTCCTCAGCTTGAGATCCCCAAAGGCTTTGGACAGTTATGAGTTTGTTTATTATCTTATTTGGACCCCATCTAGGCTGCTGATGCTAATAACAATATTTTCCACTGTAAATAGTCAGTCTTGACCCTTGAGTGACTGTTCCTGATGGTGAAGTGTTTGTTGTTCAGATGGGTGTCTTGTAGCATGCTAGAAAGCAATAAGTAGTTGTTGTTTGCCTACAGTATGACTTGTTCGCTGCCTGTCATGTCTCCATGACTGACTAGTGTTTAGTGGTGATGGAAATGCAGAGCAGAGCTGATGCCCCTGCTGCTGCAGCACCAGACTGCGGCGTCAGGGTTAAATGTGTAACAGTAGAGTAAGTGCTGGAGGTAATTATTGCTCAAGCACAAGGCCATTTCTGCTTAAAGTGACTGTGTATTGGCTGACATTTGCAGGGCTGAACATGGTGTTCTTTTTTTACTGTGCAGGTGAAAGACCAAAAATTACCCACACAGGTTGACATAATGAGACTGTATTGGAAAGAAACCATTCGGCCACCCTTGAACAAAGATCAATTGAGATTAAATTAGTGATTCTCTGTATTGATTTTAATTCTGTCTGGATTAATTTCTCATCTCCTTCTCGCAAAACAATTGGATGCCAAGGATTCATACAGAGTTGTATTTCTCTTTCATTGCTTTATCTTTTTCAGGAGTGCAACTAAGGATTATTTTCATACCGATTAATCTTATGATTTTTTTTCTTTTTTGATTAATTAGATTTTTTTCATGCATGAAATGTCAGAAAATGCTGTGATGTCTGACAAAGAAAAGCATCAAATGTCACATTTGAGAGGCTTGAACCAGCAGAAAGTTGACAATAATTGAGAATATTTCTGGACCTGCCAGGTGCAGCCTGAGTCTAACTAACATTATCCAAAACAGAAGCATCTTAAGATGATAAATAGTGTTCGCAAAGCATAATATTTCAAGGAAGTATTTGTATTCACAATCAATTAGTCTGTTTGTATGGCTTTCAGGGGTTTCTTTTTTTTTTTTTGAAGATATTGCATTAAGCCCTTGTCAACGGTCTGGTAAAATACACCAGCATATATAATTTCTTTTCCACATATCCCAAGTTCCAAAATTAAACAATGAGGAGTACACAGTATGTTTTATGATATGGCCGTTGTGCAAAGCTGTGACACTAACTTTTATTATGGGGGAATGCAAATGAATAATACAAAACATGAAGCAAGACTGCATAAATAATAGTGAATGTTTTGTCTCTCTTGTAGGACTGTAGGACTCTTGCATACAAATGGAGGAAAGGGCTGTCATCGGATAATTGGAGCTTCAGCTTCCAATTTGCTGAAGGCTCATCAGAAACCCAAGCAGGTCATATGAGATGTGAATTTGGTGAATGAAGAATGAGGAACTTGAGTAACAACGTTATTGCAGAGGATTGACCAGCATCATCATTTCACACGTATCCTCTTCTGTTTGAGCCCCACTCATTCCGTCTAATCCTGCTCGTTTGCCTCACACACACCTTCATCTACCGGGTCTGCTGTCCAGCCCAGGCAGAGTGGACCTGTCCCGTTTCCCAGGCCTCGTGCCCTTCCATCGGCGGCCCGCTCCGGCGGTGTGTTGGTGTACGATGGCGCGGTGGGACGCTGAGGGCTGCCGCGGGGGACTGTGATGTCAGAGCCCAACAGCCCGGGCGAGAGCCGGCGTGGCGCTCCCAGATTCTTCGTGGGCTGCGAGGACGATGAGAGCGAGGTCCTGGAGGACAGCATGAGGACAGACATGGAGCTGTATGAGGACGATGAAGACACAGACTCGGTGGGAGACAATGTCAAAACCTCTTTACGATAATTTGCTCTTCCATGTAGCTATCATGCTAGCAGGAGGAACTTTGGTAGAATATCACATCAAAAGTGTCAGATTATAATAGTGAATGATATCATGCAGATGAATCAGTTAACACCGGGCACCCCTGCAGCCATGGTGACTTCACTTGTTGAGTGAAATGATGAAAATGTCTATGAACAACCTGAAAAGAATCCTCAAACACACCATTGTTTTCTTAAAAGAGCTCAACGGATAAGGTTAGTGTCTGTTGTGCTTTTGACCAAGACCAGATCATTTACATGCACTTCAGTAACTGGGTTACTCAGAGAAACCAGGTGATAAAATGCTTTGAAGTAACCTGATTATTGTAAATCAGTATATAAAGTCAACAGGTCAGAGCTCTGATTGCTCACCTTCCCCCAACTTTATTGTGTTGGATTCAGTTTTACTTGTATTTTAGATAAAATTATTTTAGATACAATGATGGATCACAACATGTAGTCACCTCCTCCTTTGTCCTGCTGCTCTACTCTAGAGGTATATTTTTATGCCTCTGCACTGGTGACAGCCAGGACCAGAGGCATTATGTTTTTGGGTTGTTTGTCTGTACGCCCATCCCATTCTTGTGAACATGATATTTCAGTAACTCCTTGATGGAATTTCTTGTAGTTTTACACAAAATACACTTGGACTCAAGGATGAACTGATTAGATTTTGGTGATCAAAGGTCAAGGTCATGGTGACTATAAGTATAAAATGATGAAGTCATAACATTTTATATCCAAAAGGTCAAAGGTCAACTTCACTGTGATATCACAATGTTCTGCAAAACACTTCTGGCCATTATTCTTGTAACTCAGGAAGAGGAGCTTGTGAACATATTTCCTGCAACTTGGCTGGTTGGTGAAGGGATACAACCATGAGGTGGTAATTATTTGTTTTTGTCAATTGATAATGTGTGCTGCTGGTACAAGAAAATCAGTGACGGTACCTTACTGGATGTATGTTTGTGGACAGTTTAGCCATTTTTATGTTCAGTTCTCCAGTATGAGCACATGTATGAACACAGCTACCATTGTTTGTATTTCTTCTAACCGCAGACAGATCTTTTAAAGTGTTGCTCTCCTTCCCCTCTTCAGCCCCCGGAGCGACAGATCATGGTGGGGATCTGCTGCATGATGAAGAAGTCCAAGTCCAAGCCAATGACCCAGATCCTGGAGAGGCTGTGCAGGTTTGAGTACATCACTGTGGTCATCTTCCCAGAGGACGTCATCCTCAATGAGCCTGTAGACAAATGGCCTCTGTGTGACTGCCTCATCTCCTTCCACTCCAAAGGTAAAACACACAGATACATACATGCACACAGACAAAATGACAATACACTCACAGTGCTTTTTGTGTTTTTCCATTTGTTAAGTATGAAGTCAGTTTAATATGTTCCCGACAGAAATGCACAGATGAATGTTACTCATTCTGTTTATAGCTTGTCTGATCATGTGGGCTTCTTATCAGCCGCCTGACCATTTACACACTAAATGGAGTGCCTGTCTTGTAAT
Organism: Seriola aureovittata; assembly: GCF_021018895.1. Classification (NCBI taxonomy): domain Eukaryota; kingdom Metazoa; phylum Chordata; class Actinopteri; order Carangiformes; family Carangidae; genus Seriola; species Seriola aureovittata. The sequence continues at coordinate 5,471,116 of NC_079364.1, forward strand.
ACAATGCCAGCATTATGTGTCGAATAGTTTTATTCTGTCTGCCTCTGTGAGTCTGTCTGAAGTGTTTGTGTTTTTTCTAACAATGTCTCACTAGGCATAACTCTGAACCTGAATTCCCCAACAGCTATGAGTCATGTGCTTTACTTATTGAAATGTTTCTCTGCATGTAAACCAGGCTTCCCGCTGGATAAGGCAGTGAGCTATGCTAAACTCAGAAACCCTCTGCTTATCAATGACCTGAACATGCAGTACTACATACAGGACAGGTAATCTGAAATACCTTAACTCTATATTCCAGTATCCATTGAAATTATGCATGCAAAGCAAAGTGAGGCTTGAGAATACACAAATCATAGTTTACTTATTGATATGTTTGTTATTTTATTTTCTAACAGGAGAGAGGTGTATCGCATCCTGCAGGAGGAGGGGATTGATCTACCACGCTATGCTGTGCTAAACCGTGACCCAGATAAACCAGATGGTCAGTCTGCTATTGATAATGAAAAGTCGCTTCTTATTGATGTATCTTTGTACTTTCCTACACTTTCCTAACTTGACATGGGGAAAAGACAATACCATGCAGACTACATTCACTCCACACAAACAGCCCAAGAGCCCCTGTCCATGCAGCATCCATTCATTTAAGAGTGCATTGGTTTTATTTCAGCTTGTGGATAAATATAGTATCAAATGTGAAGCAGTTGCAAGTGTCCCATACTTAAGTGCTGTGATATGATGGGTCTGGCATTTAAATGCTGTTTTTACACAGTGACGTAGCAACAGTCCCTGAACTGATGAGCGATCAGATGTTTTACATCTCTAATGACTGTTTTTCAAATGACCAATGAACTTCACATGGTTCAGAGTGCAGAGCTGCTTCACAGGGCTCAAGAATAAACACTGAGGGGTCAAACATTGTCTCTAAATTACCAGTGGTACTGAAAAGGGCTTCCTGGCAAACACAAACATTTTCTGTGTGTGTGTGTGTGTTTCTCAGAGTGTAACCTGGTGGAAGGAGAGGACCATGTGGAGGTGAACGGAGAGATATTCCAGAAGCCTTTTGTTGAGAAGCCTGTCTGTGCTGAGGACCACAATGTCTACATCTACTACCCCACCTCTGCTGGTGGTGGCAGTCAGCGTCTCTTCAGAAAGGTCCTTCCTTTTACCCTTACAGCTTCTTTCTTCAGTCTATAATTCCTGACCATAACACTTCTCCAACTGCAAGTTAGTATGGCAGCTAATTACAAAACTTTTCAAACTTCAATATGAACTGCAAAATGTTTAAATTGTTCTTTCAACACCAGCGAACTGTTGCCACAACAACCACTGTCAGACCATAATAACGATTATACTAATTCTTAGTTGTATATCCTTTCATCCCAGTTTAGGATTTTGACTCATTAACTTTGATCTGAATTTACTTTTAGGCTCAAGCCCCTCTGTTCTCTATCAAAGTGCCCTTGTGTGTCTGAAGTAAAAGCACTCATGTTATATTTGGAAAGTGTTACAGCCCCAAGGCTGTTCTGACATTTTGAATGTGCACTTTCCTTTAATCTGTTTAGTAATAATGGCAACTACTAATCAACTCAAATGACTAAAACAAACCTGCATCACTTAATCGCTTCTTCTTGTGACTCTTATGAGTCTATTGATGTGCCAGAGGAAGAACATTATAATAAATCTGGCTCACTGTTGTCAAACATAGAGCTGCAACCTTTAACTCAGACTGTGATGGTGTTTTCCCTCTATGACTTGTGTAGATTGGGAGTCGGAGCAGCGTGTACTCTCCAGAAAGCAGTGTGAGGAAGACGGGCTCTTACATCTATGAAGAGTTCATGCCAACAGATGGAACCGATGTTAAGGTAGAGAATTGATTAATTGATTATTATGAAGGAAACTGCTGTGACTCATTTCTGAAATGGAATATGAGACACTTGAAAGGGAGATAATGAATTAATGTGGTTATGAAAGTGAAGGTCCTATTCGTTTTACCCATAGACAGTGTTATGCGCTTCTGGAGCCAGCTGTCCGAATGATTAACAACTCTTTCATAGAAAGACAAAGTTACAAGCTTGTGTACATAAACTTGGGGGGGTGTTTCTATGACTACCATGATGCATTTCATCAAGAAACATCCAATCACTGAGCTTAGAATTTTATTAAGTGCAGTTCTAATATCACCTATTCAAGGTACGTTTTGAATGAATTCAGCAACCATGGCAACAATATTTTGTTCTCCACTGCACCGATGAAGTGTTTTGAATTTTGTACTGCTCTGACTGGCCTCTTCTCCCTGGTCCTCGAGGTTCTTGAGTGTGGTAGTATTTAGAGCATTACACCATGATGAACATGTTGAAACAAAGTTCAAAAAATAAAACCAGTGGCCATGACACAAACCTATATGGTTGTAATTGTATCTCAGAGTCCTGTGTTTCGATGTCAAGTAACATTGAGGATATGGTTGAAAGAAATGTTTGATATGGTAATGTAGTCAGTGCGACCTTCAGGATCAACGTTTAAAATGAGAGTGATTGAGAGGATGTCTGATGGCCTCAGGTGTACACTGTGGGGCCGGACTATGCTCATGCTGAGGCCCGGAAGTCCCCAGCTCTGGACGGGAAGGTGGAAAGAGACAGCGAGGGCAAGGAGGTCCGCTACCCTGTCATGCTTTCAGCCATGGAGAAACTGGTGGCCCGTAAAGTTTGCTTAGCATTCAAGGTAAATCTGCTTTCTACTACTTAACTTATTCTTCCATTGTGGACTGATACTGTTGCACATCGTCTCCACATCACTGACAGAAATGTGTCCTCCTCTCCTCTCAATGCAGCAAACTGTCTGTGGCTTCGACCTTCTCCGAGCCAATGGACACTCTTATGTGTGTGATGTCAACGGTTTCAGTTTCGTGAAGAACTCAATGAAGTACTATGATGACTGTGCCAAGATCCTCGGGTACCATCTTCAGTTCTTGTCATTCCTTGTCCACTGGACTATTTTCTCTGGAGCTTGAATGTTGAATGCTTGAATGTTTGTCTCTTCATGGCTCCTCAGGAACATCGTGATGCGTGAGCTGGCTCCTCAGTTTCAGATTCCTTGGTCCATCCCTACTGAGGCAGAGGACATCCCCATTGTTCCCACCACTTCAGGGACCATGTGAGTCATTGCAGTAGAAAGTGAAAGACCAAAAAACAATTCATCAAGATGTTTGTAATCAAGGTCCATGCGTTTTGTCAAGAAACAAACCTAACAAGGGAACTGTTTCTCCTCAAACTTACACTTCAGGATGGAGCTGCGCTGTGTCATTGCTGTCATCCGACATGGAGACAGAACACCTAAACAGAAGATGAAGATGGAAGTTCGCAACCCCATGTATGCTGTCACTGTATTATTGCCCTCCTTTATACTATGACAGATAAAAGGCTTTTTATTAAATTGAAATTATTCTTCGTTTCATCCAGGTTCTTTGATCTGTTTGAAAAATATGGAGGATACAAAACAGGGAAACTAAAGCTGAAGAAGCCAAAACAACTCCAGGTAACAATAAGTCCGACATAGGAATAGTTATGTTTGTTTTAGATTGTAACTCGCATGCCTCCCAGTCTGTGTGTGATTAACTTTGTGTGAACACCTGTAACGTCTCTGACAGCTTGTTGCTCTGAACCTCAACAGGAGGTGCTGGACATCACACGGCAGTTGTTAGCAGAACTAGGACAACACAATGACTGCGAGATAGAGGAGAAGAAATCCAAACTGGAGCAGCTGAAGACTGTTCTGGAAATGTAAGTGGTGAGGGAACTGGGTCACTTTATTAGCCATTAATTCGCCATTTAATATCCAGCTAATTAATTTCTGGGTCATCTTAGCAGGTAGTTTCAAACCACGATTCAAAAATGAATTACAGATTTTTAATTTTCATAATGGTGGTTAAACAAATGTTGAAACCAAACTATAACTCCAGTGTGTGCTTAAGTTTACTCTAAAAAATATTATTATTAACTATTATTAAAATATTATTAGCTGGGTAAATGATATACACTTAGGACACTCTCAGAAACTCAGTGTTCTCCTTGATTTCTAAAAAATGGTCTGCACAGTGTTTGTATTTGGCCTCGTCCTATGCTAATGAAAAACAAGTTTTTAAAAGGTCACCATCTGACATACAAAACTGTAAGAGCGTCTGGTTTGTTGTGGCTGCAGTGCACACTGTAACTGTAAACAGCCTCTACACAGAGAAGTTAAAGCCATTGTCTTTCTCAAACCATTTTTATACCCAGACACTGTAACAGCATCATGTGTGTCTGAGGAATTTCATGCACAACTTCAGTCATGTGTTCTTAAAAACACCTCACTGCTGAATATGACAGATCATTGTATTTTGATGCACATGTTGGTTCTGTTTTTACTTTAATCAAAACCATAAATGTTAGCAGTCATCATAGACGGGTAATGGCAGGCACGTATTAACTTGACGGAGGTAGAAGAAGGCATACAACCATGTTTATTCATAAAGAGCTTTATTTTTTAATGATTCCAAATATGTTTTATTTTATAATGCTAATAAAGGTATGGCCACTTCTCGGGGATCAACAGAAAAGTGCAACTAACTTACCTGCCCCATGGGCAGCCCAAAACCTCCAGTGAGGAAGAAGACACACGTAAGGAGGGCCCATCTCTGCTGCTGGTGCTGAAGTGGGGGGGGGAGCTGACTCCTGCTGGCAGAGTGCAAGCTGAGGAGCTGGGAAGGGCCTTCCGCTGTATGTACCCTGGAGGACAAGGTGAGACACAAAGTGTTTTATTGCTGAAACAATGTGATGTAGTATTTGATTCCTCATGCTGCCACCTGCCCTGCTAGGATCATATTGGTATTAATTTACAGAGATGCGACAGTCTGTTAGTTTGTCTGTGGACATATTTTGTCAAAGTGATATCATCAGAACTGCAAGAGACGGTCATGAAATTTCACAGGTGTGTAGTTGAGATCAAAATGAAGGTAGCGTTCGAAGATGGGTGTCGTCTGACCCCTGAGTGCTCAGTAAAAATGTAATGTTGTATTAATTATAGAGTAATCATGGGTCAGAACGTCAACATGTTTACAGGCAACGTGGCCAGCGTGACCCAATTGCGAGATGGTCTTTAGTTTTGTCTTAAACAGGTATAATGGACAAGCACCCAGCTGGTAATGGAGAAATGAACTTGTTGAGAGATCTGTGAACAGTTGAAGTATCAGCAACACATACATTGGAAAGTGTTAAGCAGAGAAACATCCACATATACAAACCACCATTCTCACTCCTTACTAAGAGGCTCTAGCCTCATATTTAAGAGACTTTGAATTGCTTATTTTGCCACCACACTGAACAGCCACTCATCCACATAAGGTCAGAGTGAGAGGCGAGAGGAGGGACATGAAAAGTGGGTCAAAAAGACCATTATACTGGGTGTTTTGGGTTTCAGTGGAAGGTCCCCATAAATGAATATCGTATTTATGGTTAAAGGCTAAAGTTTCAATTTAATGTGTAAAATCTGTTATTATACTGTGACTACTGTAATAAAATGATTTCTGTTATTTTCTATTCTAAGATTACTTTCTATTTTAAATTCTTTGCTGCCCAAATACACTTAGTCTCTATCTCTCTGTCTCTCTTTCTCTTCTTCTTCTCTGCTGTTCTCATTACGTACTTGCGTTAGCTAACCCCCTTATTAACTTGTATAAACAAGCTAATCTGGTTTAACTCAGTGGGTTACTTCTAGGACAGTAGGTGTGCACATATCATAGATCAAAGAAGTGACTCTGAACAAAGTAAATAAGGTATGGCGTGACAAATTGAACCACAGCTACAAAGAAAATGGGAACAAAGCCAAGGGAATATGAGGATTTAAAAGTTATAAAGATGCATTCATCTTTTAACACAAGGATTTTTGAGGCTCTTTACCAGAGAACATGAGACGTTACAATGGAGACATAAACAAAGAAATTCTGGACCAGGAAAGAGACACTCTGTTATGAGGCAAGGCAAACAATCTCAGGATATTTCAGATGCATCACAGAGTGGCAGCTGGGGTACAAAGTGTTCAGCCAGTTGTAGTGTGAAGTCGATGCCAGCATGAGTTTCATAAAAGATCAGATCCCCAGTTAGAGTTAGTGAATACGGATACGTTGGTGACATCATGTCCAAAACTGTGTGTATTACTCACAAAATGTCCTTTTGTCTAGCTACACCCAATGAACTTCATTTTTGCTGCAGGTTTATGGTGAACTTTTGAGCAGCAGGGTGGGTGTCTGTTCATGCACTGATATTGTTGTTGGTTCTGTCTTATAGGAGACTATGCTGGATTTCCAGGCTGTGGGTTACTGCGGTTACACAGCACCTACAGACATGACCTGAAGATATACGCGTCTGATGAAGGCAGGGTGCAGATGACAGCTGCAGCTTTCGCAAAGGTGCACTGCCCAGAGAGTAGGGTTTGAAGCTGAAACTAAAGCCTGTTTTTCAACCTCGTTATGCAACTGTTTGATTCTAAGAGCTCCATATAAACTTAAAGTGATAGAATGTGACTTTGTCAATACATTTTTAGTTTGTTGCTCTCAGATCACAGTTAGTCAAGGTCTGTTATTTTGTGTCCTTCATCCTATAAAACTCACTCATGTTAGTCGTCATTTGTAAGATTTCAATGTATTGGTCACACTGTTGACTTTGCATCAAAAATGTTGCACAGTTTACCACAAATGCATGTGTGTCTATGTGAGCAGGGTTTGCTGGCTCTGGAGGGCGAGCTGACACCCATCCTGGTGCAGATGGTGAAGAGTGCCAACATGAACGGGCTGCTGGACAACGACAGCGACTCGCTGAGCAGCTGCCAGCACCGTGTCAAGGCCAGGCTCCACGAGATTCTGCAGAAGGACAGGGACTTCACTGACGAGGACTACGATAGGGTGATTAGCTAAATGTGTTTACCACTGAGCCTCAACAGTTTTATGTTCTGTGAGGGCCTGGTGGAAGGAGGAGGACAACATTGAGAAGCACTTTTGTAAATCAGTAGACCTTTGGGCACCTTCTCTGCACACGTGAAGTCTTGCATCATGTGTCATGACCTGTTTGGTAGCTGGTTTTTCAAGAGTCTGGCTGCGAACCGTTGGATCAGTGCAATTATTTACAGACTGCAGCTGAGAGATCAGTCTGTAGTTAATGGTGAGGGATTGAGATTAGCTTTTTTTAATGAGTAATTAAGGTTTTACCTGGGACACTGCAAGAAATAAGAACATACCAGCCTGATAGATGATAAAAACTAATTTCTCTTGATAACTATATTTGGTTCAAATCCCCAGCTGACTGCAGTAACTCTAGCTACATTGACTGTGCTTTTGAGGCCCTCATCCCTTAACTGCATAAGTGGAGCTGCTCACAGTGCAATAAGTCCTGTCTTGTGGTTATACTTAGCTGCATACGCGTTTGTTTGCATGTACAGAATTTAACCACAAGAGCTGCTCCTCCCTAACTGGCTTTAAATAGTAATCTATTCTCACTTGTCTACTCAACCTATGAAATTAAACAATGTGTTTTTTTTTTTTCAAAATGTTTCCCACAGACTTGGATGATGATATGTAGAGACAGGTGGTAACTTCTCAACCAGGGTACCTAATTGTCTGCCCACATGTCCTTTTGATCATTCAGAGGATTACTAACCTGTCGTAGTGAAAGCAGAAGGGATTTTATTTCTTGAGCTAACAGTTTTCACATTAATTATGTGTCTTCATTTTGCTGCCACAGTCACACAGATTTGTGCAGTTTAGCAGCCTGGGGCTTTTGGGGTCTTTGAAATGTGAAAGTAGTCAGAATTAATTTGTTATACCTAACTGGCCTTCTTTATGTAAGTGCTTTGTCATTTTTCCTTTTTCTTTGTGTGACAGCTGGCCCCGACCTCTAGTGCCTCTCTGGTGAATTCAATGAAGATAGTCCAGAACCCAGTGGCCACATGTGACCAGGTCTATGCCCTCATCCAGAGCCTCACCTCACAGATCCGCAAAAGAATGGAGGACCCCAAGTCAGCTGGTGAGCAAACTCCTCTGTCAGCCCAAGAAGGATGTCAAGGCTTTAAGCTTTTTATTTTTGGTACACCACATTTTCACTGTGAGCTCATTGCAATGACAAACAATCCAAAATTACTGGATTGATTGTCATGATATTTGATACAGACAATCATACCCACCTCAGGATGAATTGTAACTTTGATGATCCTCTGACTTTTCATCTGGCGCCAATGTCAGGTCAAAACTTTTTAAATGTCTGCAAAACTAAATACCTTCCCATCAGCCTCAGCTGTACTGTGTGTTGGGTGCTAATAAACAGTTTCTGCAACACCAATGCTGACATTAGCATTTAGCTCAAAGCAACAAAATTACTGGAACAAATTTCTATCAAAATCAAATCACCTTTGATTGATCTTAAACTGTTCTTAAACTCTCTGTCTCCTCCTCAGATCTGCAGCTATACCACAGTGAGACACTGGAGCTGATGCTGCAGCGCTGGTCCAAACTTGAGAGAGACTTCCGCATGAAGAACGGCCGTTACGACATCAGTAAAATACCTGACATTTATGATTGTGTGAAGTATGATGTCATCCACAATGCTACTCTAGGCTTGGAGGACACACTGGAGCTGTTCAGACTGTCTCGAGCTTTGGCTGACGTCGTCATCCCACAGGTGAGAGAGAGGAGGATGAAATGGAGGGCAGAGAAGGACAGGGGTGTGACCTCTGGATTGCTGCAAAGAAGCATTTTCTTGAGCTTTTGTGTTTTTGTTTTTCTATAACAAAGAGTTTAGATAACCAGGGCGCACAGTTATCAAATTTAAAACAGGTGCTTAATTTAATTCAGGACAAAAAAACGAATTTTATTTTAAAACTATTCACATATAAAAGGCAAAAAACAAAACATGCATTAAAGTGCAAAACATCATAAAATGTTTGCAAATGTCACCTAATTTTATATTTAATAATAACTGTGTGATTTTGTTGTTTAGTGAAAAATAAAAAATGTGATTTTGTCATAGATTCACCTTGTGAATAAAACTTCTTTAAAACAATTAACAGTTTCCATTTTCTGTGAAACAAAACATTAATGTCAGAGGTATTACCAATTCAGCAGTTGTGGAGCATTTTTGATCAATTTTGTGTGTGTTTGCAGGAATACGGCATAAATAAAGTGGAGAAATTGGACATAGCATACGCCTACTGCCTCCCACTGGTCAGAAAGATTCAGCTTGACCTGCAGAGGACCCATGAGGACGAGTCTGTCAACAAACTACATCCTCTGTGAGTCTGGGATTCAGAGTTCCAAGAGTACATTTGATTTACTACAAGGCCGTCTGCATAGAAAGACATGATGCAAAGTGTGTGGGGAATATTTTGAAGCAAATTTAAAATTTTGAAACTGATTTTTACACAAATGGCATGTTCACAGGTACTCTCGTGGAGTGATGTCTCCAGGGCGCCATGTCAGGACACGTTTATATTTCACCAGTGAGAGTCACGTCCACTCACTGCTCAGCATTTTCCGCTATGGAGGCTTGCTCGATGTAAGGAACCAAACATCAGTCCTATAGAACTTTGAATGTTTCCGAGATAGGGGTAAAAGTTGAAGCTGATGTTGTGTGTGTGTGTGTGTGTGTGTGTGTGTGTGTGTGTGTGTGTGTGTGTGTGTGTGTGTGTGTGTGTGTGTGTGTGTGTGTGTGTGTGTGTGTGTGTGTGTGTGTGTGTGTGTGTGTGTGTGTGTGTGTGTGTGTGTGTGTGTGTGTGTGTGTGTGTGTGTGTGACAGGAGGAGAAGGACCAGCAGTGGAAGCGTGCCATGGATTACCTCAGTGCCGTCTCTGAGCTCAACTACATGACTCAGATTGTCATCATGCTGTATGAGGACAACAATAAGGTAGTGTTTCTTGTTTATTTGTTTAGTTTTTTTGTCATTTACAGCCACCTGCCACATGTGCTACATGACATTGTATCATCCAGGTATTACCTGTCTGTCTGACCGTTTACCTGTGTGTAAATACATTTGTTGTTTTTGAAGTATAAACTTGACAACAAAAGGACTCATTCATTGGTGTGTAAATTAGAGGTTCAATGAAGGAAAAATAACCATATAATATAACCTTCATTCTGGCTTAACAAGTTCCCTCTGTAGGGATAATCTTATTGTTTTTAATTACATGCTGAATACATGTGCCTGTTATTAGTATTGAACTTCAATCCTTTTGTGATTTACTTTTGTTTAAGCAGAATCTCAGCGATTGATAGCAGATTTATTTTCCAGAGTTTGAAATATTGAAAAATATATCATTCATTTCAATAAATTTGTAAAATATTTCTAAGATTATATTTTTGTATTATAATTATGGGGTATTGTTGATTGATAAGAGGAAATAATAAATTTTGCATAAGGTTGCAACATAACAAACTGTTAAAGTCAAGGGGTCGGAATGCACTGTCAGTGTCATGTTGAAGATGGTATAGAAAATTTTCAAAATAATATCTTTAACACCTGCTGTTGTCCTCCCTGAAGGACCTGACCTCTGAGGAACGCTTCCACGTGGAGCTTCACTTCAGCCCGGGGGTCAAAGGCGTCGAGGAGGAGGAGAATGCACCTACCGGCTTTGGTTTCCGGCCTGCTTCTGCAGAGGTGGCACGACAGGTATAACCACATCCAAACATTTTCACAGTGTCATCGTTCTGCAGATGGCAGCATGAATATTCTCTCTTCTGTTCTCATTCAGAACGGGCAGAAACAGCCCGACCCCGGCAGCCTGGAGGACCTCTCACGTGATGAGACGGACCGTGCTGTGCCATTGTCTGAGCCAATCACTATTCAGAGGAGGTCCCCGCTCATACGCAATCATAAGACTGGATCAATGGAGGTGAGAGTCAGAGTAATACACCTAATCTTGTTTCTGAAATCAGTTACAGCATTGTCCATTACAATACTTTAATAATACTACTGTTTAGCAAATAACCTGAACAGAGACAGTGTATTTTTTCAGTTGCTTATATAATCGGTGTATTTTACAACCTAGATCCTCTCCTCTGTGGTTTTGGCCTCTCCTGTTTTCCAAGGTCATATTTCACTCAGCAAACTAGCAGCCATCAGTGGAGGCTGGTTTATGATATCAAATACGCTCAAGTTTCCTTGCTGCCACTGTTTGACTCGTGTGTCTGTGTGTGTGTGTGTGTTTGTGCGCATGTGTGTGTGTCTACCAGGTCCTGTCGGAGACATCTTCTTCCAAAGTAGGCAGTTATCGCCTGTTCTCGTTCTGCTCACGTCAGTCCCCAGAGATGAAACAAAGTGGATTAGGTAGGTGTCATAATGCCCTGTTGCCGTGGCAACTGTGTGTATAGATGACAGTGTGAAATGGCTCAGAGTGGGAAGGATGGGTGCAGATTTCATTAGATGACTTTTGATCTGGGAGGACATCATCAATGGAATTGATACACCATGAGGACTGTTTGCAGAGTACTGGGAAATGCATGCAGGCAGCTGGTCTTTACATCGTTTCTTCAGACAAAGATGTAAATGTTTCAGTTCATGTATTTGCTTGTTTTTCAAGAAATATAGTTTAAAATGGTGGCTACATTTTATGCCTGTTTTGGGACCTAAATCAGTCTTCAGAAACATTTTACTTAAAATTTGTTCAGTTTTGAGTGGATGTAATTCAGAATCTCTGTATAGGAGATGAGCGCAATGTTTTTAAAATGGTCTCCACAGTGGTTGTTTTTAATAAAGTAAATCAACTGTGAGATTTTTTTTCAGTTCCTGAGCTAAATGAGATGAAAATCGTGAAATATTTGTGTCATTGTTCAGATACTCTACTGAGGCTTTAAATTCTGTTCAGAGTTGAAGTGTTAACCTTGATGCAGGTCCACACAGATTAACATTTCCACTGCCTCCTCTTTCCATCGCAGTAAGCCTCAATCCTTTCCCCCTTCAGCGTAAGCCTGATGGAGTGACTGAGTCTGCAGCTGTTAAGCCCTGATCTAGTGGCTGTAAAAAGAAAAATCCACCCCAAGTTGCACATCTCTGTCAGTTTTGTTTGCTCTCGTGGGATGATTACAGTGGCGAAGTGTCAGCGGTCTAAAACATCAGAGATAGACATCAGGTTTTGGCGTCAGTCCCTCAGAATGAATGTGCATCATTATTGACTTTGAAGCCGCCATTTTGCCTTCAACGGTCATACTTGAAGAAAGTCATCAGAGAAAAGTCTCCAAGACTGATTGCATTTTGTTACTTTTTCCTGTGACTGTTTTCTCTCTCTGTGCTTCTCCTGTGCGCTCTGTGTTTGGACACATTATGTTGAAAAGTAAGATCAAAGGGAAGAGGAAGAGGGGAAGTGGATACTTAATACACTGAATGTGTCACACATTGATGAGAAAAACTGTGAAACCATTTCAGGGCGGATTTTTCCTTATAGACCCAAAGCCTGACACAGTGGTTAAACTTTAAAAACGTTCTCCAGCCTGCTGTGGGGAGTGTAGGGAGAGAGAGAGGTGTGAAGTGCATGGTCTCTTCTGGGTCTGTCTGTCTCTTTTTCTGTTTTTCTCTCTTTCTCAGTTTCTGTCTGGTCAGTTGTTTGAGTAACAGCATGTTATGTAGTGGTGACTAACCCCCCCGCCCCCCCTCGCAGGCTCTCAGTGCGCCGGGCTCTTCAGCACCACTGTCCTAGGTGGGTCTTCTAGCGCCCCTAACCTGCAGGACTACGCACGCGCACACCGCAAAAAATTCTCCACCGGCAGTCTGTCCTACAAAGACGGTACGTGTTTGAGACCGCGCTCCTTCACAAACCTGCACAGGGCAACAGCAGATCAGTGTCTTGCACATCTCCTCAGTCCTAAAATATAAACTACTGTTAGCTTGACATGATGAGCAGAGCCCTGTGGGGAAACTCAGCACCTGAAAATAAGAAGTAGAAATATGCACTGATATGTTTAGTATGAAAGTGTTGATAACAGCAGGTAGATGAGGTCCAAAATAGCAGCAATAGAACATATTCAGACGAGAGGAATATGTGCTATACAAACATCATGTATGTTCATACATGTATATTATTATAGAAATGTAGCACCATTTTTAAAAAATAATTTCTGTATTTTTAGACTCCATATTCATTCTAGTCACCAAAACCACTGGATTTTTCCATCATTTTTTTCCTCCACACCACTTTGAGTAAAATTGGTGTTTTTTCTTTAGCAGTTTGTGTACATGCTGCCTCATGCCCAGTTAAAACGTCCAAACAGAATATATACCATGTTTAATATCAGTCAGCACTGAGTTTTTTTGACAGTTTGTTAGTAGAAGCTTTATATTTTTTTCATTCTGATCAGCATACCTATGATAGTGTTTTTTTTGAGAGCTGCTGCATGTATGAAGCAACTGTTCATCAGTGCGTGTCCGTTAACTGCCCCTCATTCTTAAAATCATGATCTGCCCATGTTTTTTTTTTTGTTTGTTTTTTTTGTTGTTGTTTTTTTGCATGGACCGTGGCTGCTCTGACTTCTTATTCAGTCTGTTCAGTCTCCAGTTCTCTCATATTTAGAGAAACTTGATAATCTGATTTAAACAAATTACAACTCAGCAGAAGTCATACAGCTATTTTATATTCACATTCACCACTTTTTTGCACTTTTTAATTTTTATTTTTATTGGGTACATTAGACCTCTGCCGATTTGAGTTGGGAAGCTATGGCTGTAACAAATATTATTCATACCTTTTTTTTTTTTTTTGAATAATATTTTATGGGGAAAAGAAATAGTAAGTGGTCAATATTGAATTCAGGGCTTAATGACGCATCAAAACATGGCCACCATGCTTGGGCCATGATTGTGTAGCTGAATTTAATGTGTGTCATGTCGTCCAGTAGGTGTCAGTGTGGTATCATACACACTCTTGTCTCCTCTCAGCCTCCATCCTCCTAGTTGTCTCACATCTTGCCCCGCTGTTGGTCTTTGTCATCCATCTTGTTACACCTAATTTTCGAGAATCAAAGGAAGCGCTGTAGTCTCGATGCAGTCAGAATGCCCCAGTTGTAATGCCTCAGTGCATGCTCCTCCGACTGTAGTCTTGGTTTCATATTTCATATTCATATTTATTTCCTCCATGCTAAAGCTTCTTAATCCTGGCCAGGTTCACCAGTCGGTGTTTTTCATAGTTCTCTTCGTGCCACAGAACACACCACGAGTCAGAACAGCATTTAACTGTTCAGTGGGCTTTTTGTTAGACTTGAAGACAGGAAAGGAAAGAAAGAATCAGACCTTAATATTGGGCTTATTTTTTTTGGAGGTTTTTGGTTTGTCCTCTTCACCTCCTCAGTTAAAATCATTTCATCTCACTTTGTCATCAGAAGATGTTCCATCTATGTGTTGGCCCACAGTCACCTTCAAACATCTTCAAACGCTCAGATAGCTCAGATTTTTAAACCACCCATTTGTATAGAAGCTGTTGGTTGATCTTTCAACAACTGCGTCCACATTAGCAAAGAATAGGGAAATGATAAAACATGATATACAAGTTACTGTGGCTCATAGTAACACTAGTGAATTTTTTTTTTTTTTATTTCCTCAGAGTTGTTGTCTATGCCGGCAGTAAAACGATTTTCTGTGTCGTTTGCAAAGCATCCGACTAATGGTACGTCTGCTTCTTTCAAGTATTTTTCCACTTCACCTCCCTTTGTCTTGCATGTCTTCAAACTTTTGTTTTTTGACCTTGGATTTTTTTTTCACATGGCCCTCCAGCATTCCAGGTTTCCGTTATTTTTTTTCTAATGGTTTTAATTTTTTTTGTGTACCCATACGCTTTGGATTCTTACTTTTCTAACACTACCTGACATTCTCTTTCTAACCAGGGTTCCCACTGGTCATTAAATTTGTGAAATATCGAGTAATTTGGAGACAGGGAATGTCAGTAAATTTTACAAATCCCTCATAGTAGTGAAGCACAGAAGATAGCCATCTTTACACAGCTTATAGCTGACAGGAAAAACACAAGACATCAGCATGGAATTATTTCCAATTTGAAGTGTTTTTGTGTCTTTTACACCTCGGGAATATTAATTGTCAACATTTCATAGACATTCACTGCAAAACTTACATTGACCGTTGCCACTGTGATACATTGCATAGTATTGCTTAGTGTTCAGCAGTTCATTAATGTCAAGTTTAGATCAGAGACTCAGCACTGGTTTACTTGCGTTTGTATTTCCTGCAGTTGGTAGGATGATGACACAAGCCTAGCGTCAATGAGGAAGTTTACATGCACTTAAAGTGGCTCTCGAAGATTTCAGTCCTGGTTGATTTGCCGATACCTGTAGTTACTGGTGGTAACAGCAAATGCTTAATACTACAGGTCATATAATTGAGGTGCAGCAGAATAAACTATTGTCATTTTAATAAAGAAGTTGGTCAATAATCAGCCTTTTTCCATCATTCTGTGACGTGATTTTATGCTGAAGACAGCATGAGTCTGCAAACAGCAGGTACATTGAGAGGAGTTGGTTACCTGGCTGAGAAGTTGGTGTGCAGCCTGTCGCCTGCAGCTCTTCATCAAACAGATCACTGTGGCTCCTTCCCCTTCTATTACTCCCTGCAATATTTCCAACTGATCTGCTGTCAGAAACATGAAAATGACATGCCATTTGTATCTTGTTTTGTAGACAAATTTTTTTTAAGTATGATAGTAGTTAAGTGCTAAGCTAAATGCTTTTAATGTGAAGCTGCAGCATTAGGAAATATTCATTTTGCATTTAGCAGCAACTTAATACAGCATTTCTTTTCTGGGAATGTCGCCACAGACACCCAGTTAATAATACTGCAAATATATAAATATTGCAATACTTACCTCATTGGGTGATAGATCGTGTCTTAACAGACGTTTATTTAAATGAAAATCTTCGAGATTGCCACTTTAAGTGTTCAGGTTACATTTAGCTTTCTGCTGTAGTCTGATTTCTTGAATATCATGTAAATGATAAACCTTGTTTCTCAGCTGCAGTGGGGGATTAGAGAAACCCAATTTCTCCAGGGGGAAGCCGACTTCTGTGTCGGGTATATGTGTGACCCAACCTCCACTTTTATCAGAAGACACTGATTACAGTTTAACTAACTCACTTGGTAGTTAATAATATTCAACATTTGTCTGACTGAACATTGAAGAAATCCCTGTTCTGGTCCCATAGAGGCGATTTGGGTCAGTAATCAAGTCATGACTCTGGGCTTTGCGTCTCCTTGTAATGTTTATGCAGAATAGGTGTTTCTGGCACAGCCAGAACTTTTTCCAAGGTGCATGGAGAAGGGCAATGGTGTTGAGACGTCAAAACACTTGTAGTCTAAAGAAGAACTTTATTCTGAGACCAATGCTTTTTGGCTTTTGGCCTCTGCTTTAATGGTGGTGTTTTTCTGTTTAAAGTCAGATATCAGATAACGGTACAGGGCCAGTTGAAAACTCATTTGTCAAGGTCAACATCAAAGATTTTTCAAAAACCCTGATTTATTACAGGGGTGCTTTAATTAACTGTTGCACTTCCAAAAAGTTTGGAGACTTGGAAAAGACAAAGGCGGTTCAGAAGTGAAGCAGCAGAGACTGAGAGATCCTGCTGCTTAATCCATCAAGCTGCAAAGACACTGGATCCTACATAACTCTGTAGTGTCTCTTTGTTACATTACAAGATTATATAATTGTTTTCACAGTCTGAGTAATCCTCCCTGTGTCACATATACCTCACTGTCTCTTTTTGGAGCGGGATAGCAAACAGATTCATCATTCCCTTTTTAAACCTTTAAAGTTTCATCCCTCCCTCAGTGTTGTTGTGGTCAAAAAAATGCAGAACAAGGTAAAGAGTCTTATAATGGATCCGTGTACTGAGCCAAGGGTGGGAACCCTGTTTAACATCCTGCATACAGTTTGTAAATTGGTCACCATCACCCAATAATTCAGTTTTTTTTTTTCTTTTTCCAGTGGATAGATGTGTGTGCGCGTGTGTCCGCGTGTGTGCGCGTGTGCATGTGTTCAAAGTAATTACCTAAAGCACACACCTGTTGCCATCATTGTAGAGGATGTGAATTGAGCTCATTGTTAAAACGCCACCAACAGCACATGAATGTTTAACCCTTCTCCTGTTTCCTCTGACTTCATGACTCTCCCTCGGTCATGTTCACCTGTAATTACTATTATTTTGTTTTTATATGGGCTGCCTTTTGTTATGTGGAGTACTGTTACATCACAGCTGACTGAACCAGGATCAGCTCGTACTGACAAACTTGGGAAGGGTTAAAGCATTGCTCATCCCATCTCCTGTGTCTGTCATGAAAGAAACATCGGTCAGTTTTGTTTTAAATCATAAGCGCACACACATGCTTTTTCAATGTTGTCAGTGCTGTTGTTCAGTGTGTTCAAGATTTGAAAAGGGGAAAATATTCAATTATTAATGATGAAGTATAATGACTGTTTGCGGCCACAAGTGAATGTCCCTACTTTGCTATTTTTTTATTTATTTTTTTTTGAGACGAATAGACATTGAGGCGTGATTGTAGCAGCATGCGTTACGTTTCTGTCCTTCTACTCTATCTGGTAAAAAAGCAGCCGGTGTAAATGGATTAAGGAGACGAGTAGTGGTCAGTCAGCTTTTGTAAATCTTCTCACATCTTTGCTTTTGGGTTGAAGAGCAAATTTGAATCGTTTCGTGTGCATATGAAGAGATTTGTCTTTTTGGTCTTTTTTTCTTAATCACTGCTGTAAAAGTTGATTCAGCGTTCACCAGGTGTTTTGGTGGCAAGTTTCTATGAGAGTCGATCTATCAGCCACAGCTGTGAGGTGTGCGTGCGGCAGTCAGATTTCACTCAGTACACGTTTAGAAAATTCAAATTACCCCACAAGATGAACACTTCCTGTTAAGATGATATCATGAACTTCCACACTATATTGGTATGTTTTTGTCTTACATATATCATCCACCACAGGAACACAAGATGACACATCCACCATAGCAGTGGCTCCACCTCTCTGGTGCACTGCGACAGGTACGACGGCCCCCATTGATTCAGTTTTGTGTTGCACCAAATGTCCAGCTGCAGCTTTGTGTAAACAGCGTTATACGTTGACATCAGTGGTCCAGATTGTTAGTGAATGTGGACACAAGATTTATCTGCACATGATTTAACTGCTTCTGCTGTGTTTCTGTGGAGAGGTGGCTGCGAGACTGTTCTTAATTTTGGGTTATACTGCTTCCTGTAAATGTCCTGTACCACACTTGCTCCTTTGTGAGTTGTCATTATGAATTGGATCAATGTTATTTTGGATAGTTTATGGATTGTTAAAGAAATGTTGAGATACTGCAGAGGAGCAACATGATGTTTTTTTGTGTTCTGAGCTTTGCTGAAGTGCGAGATGATTTCTCACCACAGAAAGTTGCTTGAGATGATTTGCCGCTTTTTCTGATCTTTGGCTGTTTGGCAGCCAGGATTAGCTGTTGGCTGCCTCTTTCATTTCCAACAATGAACGACCTTCATACACACACACACACACACACACACACACACACACTACACTTCTCCTCCCTCCTCTTTCCTCTTTGCTGTATCCTTCCCTTTTTCTCCAAGCTCTCCTCTGTATCATACTTCAGTCCTTCTCTCTATCCCCTCTTGCTAGCTTATATCCTATCATTTCATGTCTTTTGTACTGCTCCTCTTCCTCCTCTTCCTCCTCCACTGCGCTGTCCTTCCTTGCTCTCCCTCTTCTTCCTCAGAGCCCTTGGAGGAGCACCATGTGGCCCAGTTGTTGAGGCGTTTCTCCACCGACCTCAGCCTGGGCCGCCACCTCTCTCTGGACGGGGCGCTGGCCCACCACCTCCACCAGTGCTCCTACCACCTCCGCCTCTTCCGAAACTGGCTCATCTCCGGCCAGGACCCCCTAGAGTACCTCTACGGTCAGCCCCTGGCCCCGCCCTCCATACCCCCAGCCTCACGCCCTGTCCAACCACTGCTCACGGTTTAGTTGGGACTGTGCTTGTTCTGTGGTTGACTCTCATGCTTTGCCTCTTGATGTCTCTGCATGCTTGCCTGTCTCTGTGGTTATGCAGATTGCAAGCTAGAGTCGTGTGAGCTGTTTGGGATTTTTGGGACATTTATGCAGCTATAAGCAACTTTTATCCTTCCCCTCTGCAGTATCAGTTGCTTTTCCGCCCTTTAATCTGTAAACTCTGAGTCTGTAATTCAATTTTTTTTCTTTTGAAGGATCATAGATTCTTGGAACTTATGAAATATATCAAAGTAGAGCTGTAACTAATTATTAGTCCTTACATACAATAATTATCGTGTAATCTCTTATTTCCTCAACGAATTGTTTGGTTGGTAAAATGACAGAAGATAAGTAAAAATCACAGTGACAGTTTTCCAGGGCCAAAGCTGACATCTTCAGATGTTTTGTTTTGTCTGACCAACAGTCCAAACCCAAAGATATTCTGTTTACAATCACTAAACTAAGTAAACTCTTGAATATTCCCATTTGAACAGATGGAATCAGGAAAATTCTAACACTCAGTCTCAAAAAATTCCTTCAATTAATCAATGATCAAAATAGATCTATTGTTTCATCGCTAATCCATAATTTAATTGTTACTGGCAAATGAGATCTTTTTGTTTTTATAAAGAAACATGTCACTTTACTTCTGTGGTATTTTATAAATACAGTGCTTGAAGCGTTTCTAATACAACAGACCACGGTTTCATTTTTAGGGTTTGAGGCCCTTTAAATATCATGGCAGGAAATATAATGATCACAAAGGAAACAAACAATAATCAGTTAAACAAAAAGTAATAAAGAAAATGGGTGAGTATTCACACTCACCGACATACTGCAGTGATCACAAAGCCGACATCTGGCACACAGCAGCAAAAAACTGAGCTTCATTGTCCTTTTCGTCACACATAGTCTGGGTTGGGCTTCAAACCTCAGTATTGTTTAGAGTGCAGACTGAAATGTGTCTGTAGAAACAAGTATCAAACATCCAGGTATCAAAAGCATTCGCCATGCATTCAGTCGGACTCATAGCCTGATCTAAATCAAGACGTCTTTCTAATTTTAGACTGTATTCTGTTCAGGCAAAATTCTTGTACAACTGCTTGTGTTTAGACGACATTGAGAGGTTTTGTGCATTTGAAATAAGACAATAAAACTCAGGTATACGCACATCTATTGACGGTATACATCAGAAGTGAAATGGACACATACATAATCTGCACATTTCTCCTCACGCTGTTCAAACATCAACATAATTGCATATAGTGTCATATTTGCAGTGGGTTGTGACATGAATATTTACATGCTTAAGCAACACAAACAGGTTGCCGTGGCATCAAGATGTCTCGGCTAAAGATGAATGATTTTTTCCAGCTTTAAGCAGACAACATGTCATCACTAGCCGACACCTGTATTTCATACAGACATGGACTCTGGTATTAATCCACATTGCATTCAACTGCATTTGGAATCAGCTGCTGTGTTTGAGTTCAGTTTGAATGCCAGTTCAGTTTCCCTCTTTCCTGACCTTAACCAGCATGTGATTCCTGCTTGTTTGCTGTACACGTGGCGTACTCGCACCCAGTGCAGAAGAACACTGTAAAAACATCCTCTGTTGGGGTTTTCAACAGTCGAGGCAAGCTGTGGTTTGACGCTTTGTGATTGTGAACGGCTCTGGTGAAATGCGGCTTGGTTATGAAACTAACAGTGGATGAACTGATAACGTGTGCTGGACCTGAGCTGCAGTCTGGACGGCTTTGACCGCTGTGTGCTGCTGTTAGAGCTGCAGCCTGTGTGTGTTGGGTCTGACCAGAAAGGCAGACATTACGGTTTTTGGTTTTTTTTTTTAGTTTCTTTTTTTTTTTGTTTTTTGTTTTTTTAGATCTGCTTGCTTTCGCAAATGGAGTCAGACTTTTCGGGATCTGTAGACTCGTTACAGTTTGATATGGTATCGTGTTGTTTTGGCGTTCAGCATGGTTTTTGCAACTTGCCTGCGTGGAAACAAACCGTTGAGGCTGGCAGGAGTTGACAGCGGGTTAGGTCTCAATCAGAAACAGGAGCAGGATTTCAGAGCGCCGTGTTGAGGTGTAGTTTATGGGTGGCATTGGTGCGGTGGTGTCAGGTGTCAGCTGAAGTGGTTCTGCCTGCTCCTCTTCTGACTGCCTGGTCTAACTGAAGGCTGATGTGCCTGCGGGCATCATGTCTCTCCTCTGCCACAGGCTTTGAAGGCTGCTCCATGGTGCCCTCCATCTACCCTCTGGAAACGCTGCATAACTCGCTGTCACTAAAACAGGTCAACGAGTTCCTCACCGGAGTGTGCGAGAGTGCAGGGGACCCACATACCAGGACTACCAGAGGTCAGAAACAAACACAGATTTCATGTTATTATTTATAAACATCACAAGCATCACCACTTGACTTGACCTGTGGTCTTTTTTTTTTTTTAATCCCTGCAGCTCTGTCAGCCATGTTTGACACACACAACCAGCCATCAGTGGACTCGTACATCCCTCAGAGAGTCCTCTCTTCTTCCATCTCTCTCAGATCTCGTTCTGACAGACCTCCTTGGTGTGAGTATCGCAGCAGCTCCTCATTCACACCAAGATTTGACGTTTCTAGGTTGGCCTCCCTCGGCTGTCTCAGTTTCAGAAGTCTGTGGGTTATTTATGGCAGACAAGTTGTCCATTACAGCCTGTTTTAAAATGACTTCACAGTTTAGTCTCTGATCCTTTTGTCTGTCATCTGCAGAACCCAGAGAACCAACACACACACACACCACTTTTTTTTGATTTTTGCAAATGAAACTTCATTAATTGATCCATCTTTGTGTCTTTTTTTTCTATTTAGTTCTATATTCTTATTTCCTCTCAAAGTGCCTCTATGGGTTTGTTTTCTGTCTCTGCAGACAGCAGCGGTCCATCCAGCACAGTGTCCAGTGCTGGGCCGTCTTCTCCTACCACAGCTGACACTTCCCCACGCTTCAGTTTCAGCGATAAGATCTCCCTCACCCCTCAGAGCAGTGAGGAAACTCACTCCTCTCAAAACATTTCCTCTCAGCCAGCGCCTGCCACTGGGTCACAAATCCTCGACCTAACTTGCCCTGCAGTTTTAAACCCAACTGAGGTCCCTCTGACTCCAAATAACTCACCAGAGGAAGATGATGTTGCTGGTCACCAGCCAGATAATCCTGAACACATGCAGGAGGGGACAGAGGTGGCCTCTGCTGCTGTGGATCTTCCTATTTCAGATCCTGGCCTGAGGCCGCCCTGCTCTGCATTAGCTGAGCTCGCTCTGGGTCGGATGGAGGGTTACTGCCTCCCAGGCTCTCTGCCTGTGCTGCTGGAGCTCAGAGAGAGCAGCAGCGAGGCAGGTTCTAGCTCTCAGACGCCTCAGTCTCCAGAGGGACCTGACGAGTTTTTCGACACCCAGGAGTCCTTGGAGTTATGGATGGACAGTCCAGAAAGCCTCCCCCATCCTGAGACGCCTCTGGAGGTTGGAGCGACTCACACAGCAGAGCCATAGGGCATGGAAACTACAGAACAACAGCTCTGTCAGAAACTACTGTGGTTACACCTGTAACTTTACAGGCATCATCATCTTTGTTGTCAATCATGAGCAGTGAGGCATTGTACTGAGCTACAGCCAATCAGACCTCCCCTCTCCTCCAGCTTGATGACTGTGTGTTGAGTAATTACAGGCAGCTGATCCTCACACTAGGCCCTGTGTTGGAGAATCATATGATGATGCCATACGTGCTGTTTGTTGCCTTTGAAAAAGCACACTGGTGACACACCAGTGACACCGCTGAGCCTCCTCTGACAGTCCACTGGTTCAGTCCATCTATCTGTAAAGATGTAGGAAGCCACTCGTTGCAAGGTGAAGGGTTATTGTTAAGTTTAAATTAAACAACTCTCTTGTTACTGTTGCTTATATGCTGTTGCACAAGCCCTTTCCTTAAAGCTGCATTAATCAATATTTGGCCACTAGGGGGCAGGAAATCTCCAAAACAAACTAAGAGTTCCACAGCCCTGACAATTTACCAACTTATAAAGTAGGTAGCAGATTCTGGGCAATTATCACTCCTACTGGAGTGTTAATTGTGTCCACCTGATGAATGTAAGTCCAATCTCCGCTCCCCACCAACTCCTGAGAAAAATATCTGTCATTTTAGCTGCTGCTGGATGTTTCACTAAATTCACCAGCTCGTTGCTAACATTGTCTGTCTACCATTTTGTGCCGGGCAGGTAGTGCACTGTGGATTTAACAGGGGTAGAGGAGAATATTGAGTCTTAACCAGACATGAAATGTGCTGTAAAACCAATAGAGCTAAAAGATGCTAAAAAAAAAGCTACATAGATATTTGGAGTTGCTGGTAATTCTGTTTGGGTTTTCACATGTTCAGTTGATTCATTAGAACCATAAAGATATTGATTAATGGGGCTTTAAATTGTGTTCTTTTCTGTCTCTCATCTTTCTTACATTCAGCCCTTACTCTTGGTCAGCTGCAGTGCTGAAGTTTTAGCCTTCGTATTACCAATTTTCATATCATCTATCACAGTTAAGTGACGGGTATCAGGGCATGTTTCCTGGCGCTGGGGCGGCGACACCTTATCATTGCTATATGAGCAAAAGCTTTCCTGTTTTCCATGTCTGTTACAGGATACAGTGACGTATAGACCCGCCGCTTTTATGAGAAACACAGGAAATGACTTGCAGCACACGACAGAAAAACTGACAGAAAATACAATCAGTAGCTCTTCTGTTCTTTATCATACGCCAGAGTCTATCTTTTGCTGAGCTTCTGTGGTGCTACATGTTCAGTACCTGCATTGGTGATTTAAGAAAACAAAAGCTGAATGAATGAATCTTCATTGCTGCCAGTAAAAAGTCTAAGTTTAAAATGTAAGTAATCTCCAGGTAAAACCGTGTGTGCACTGCTTACTGCCAAAGTCCTTAAGCCTCATTGAAGATTTAATATAATCAATAGGAAAAAATAGAGAGAAAATATTTATTTTGAAATTGCATCTTGAAAAGAAATGTCTGGTATTTTTAATAGCCACACATTAGATATTTAATTGTACCATAGCTAATGTATATTTTTTGTAAAATCACCTCATGATGTGGGAAAATTCTGAAAGCTAATCTCTCATTTTATCACTGAACAAACGGGAGGGGCATTTTACATTCAATGTGCTTTTATTGTGGCAAGCATTAATGTAGCAGGTGTGTTTGTGTCTGTACGGGGAGAGGGTGCACACATGCTTGAGAAGCAATTCAGGTAGATGAGTACACTGATGTGCAATTCTGTGTGTAATCAGTGGGATTTCATATTACATTGCAATGTACTGTAGAGGTGCAAAACACAACTGTGAGTTGGTGAAACTCTGACCTGTTGTCCTGTCTGTGTGTACAGATAAAAAAATTACACCAGTCTGATTGTGTTCTGACTGATCACTGCTGGTTGTGTTGGGAAGTGTGCTCTGTTGCACCTGTAAACAAACCGACGAAGTGATGTCACAGTGTCCTGGAGGACACCTGTACATCACTGCTACAAGGTGAGATGCATAACCACCAGAGGTCAGCAAAGACGAGATTTTCAGGGAATGGATACATGAATGGCAAAGCTTAATTTACTCATACTGCTCTTCCAGACTTGGGACTCCACTCTTAATGGATTGAATGGATCAAATTCAGATCATACATTTTACAGCTGTTCTATATGCTAAAGATTGTATATAAGGAAAGAGTTTATTTTTTAGCCAGTTTGTGTCACAGGGTCCGGCAGCACTTGGGAGGACTTGTGTGAGGTTACTCTTAAAGGAATAGTCCCAATGAAAACAATTCAAATCATGTTCTGTAGATTGTCCAACATAACAGAGACACATTACTGCTGGGTTTTTTTTTTTTTCTTTCAAAGTACATTTAACCAGATTCCATTAACCTCCATAGTTTGTGAGTGAAGGCAGATGTCTCAGAAATGGCTCTCAAAACCTGTACAAATCAAACTAAAATCATTGTATATGATATGGCTCAATACCACTAGAGCTGATAAAATGTTCTCTTGTAATTTAGGTGAACTGACCCTTTGAAACCTGCTCAGAGATCCACCTTTTAATCATTGAGAGGATGAATGGTCTAATGGACTGGTTAGCAATCCAATAAAGACCGTGCAGCCACTCTCTCCTGACTACTTTGTGAACTGAAATGCTCTCACATTTCATGTGTGATATTTCAGCCTGTTGGATAAAATGGCTTTGGTTAGACCCACAATGTGCTTTCTTCACACCTGTGCTGACTGTGTGTGAGCCCAACAGCTGTACCATGTATCACAAATGTAGGGGGTTTTTTTTTTTCATGATGTTCTGGGGAAAAATGTCCATCTGGAGTTATCTGGTCTTTGAAGTTGTTGCTAAAAGAAAAATGAAAAACATGGCTGTGGGGGTACATCAACTGGTAATCACTGCAGTAAAGGAAGTCAACAGGGATGTAATTCTCCCTGGTGATTCACAGATCTCAGCAGGTAAATTACCTTTGAAGTCAGGTAGATGTGTCCAGACACCTGGAGTCAGCAGTATCACAGTGTGAGTGCTGTCACTGTGAAGGTCAGCGCTGTGCAGTGAGTGATGTTCAAGCTGGGCCGAGAAGGGAAGGGTGAGATTTTATGAGTTTATGATGAATGGAAGATGTGCACCGTGACCAGTAACTGCAGCTGTCAGATAAACGTAGTGGAGTAAAGAGTACAAGTACTGCAGTACTGACCAGTATATGTTCGTACTGTAGCTGAGTATTAAACTGTCAAACCCTGAAAATTGGTATCAAATTGTATGACAGATTTATAATGTTGATTACTTGTTTAAAAATCAGTAAAATCAGAATTTTTTTTGTATTATTTTTTATTATTATTATCAGGGATAGGGGCGGTGCATGTTAGTGCATGTGAGTCCCTCCTGTTAAACCATTGGTCCTCCCCACACAGACACCGCCTACAGGTGAGATTCATGCAGCACACAGTTCATGAAGCCTTCAGGTGAAAGCGACCTTCCAGGATTTCCTCCACTGAAGAAGCCACTTTTTTTTCAGGCTTCCTTCAAAGAAAGAAATAAGACCAGAGCCGGCCGGTGGACCGTCAACACATCCATAACGTTTTTAGAGTTTTTACCGGCTCTGTGTCTTTGCCAGCTCCCTCAGTGTCATTTGTCCAGCCGGCCCAGCTGCTAAAGAGCTACAACTTCACTCACAACTGGTGTTTCTTCTCCACGTGTAAGTAACTCGGTGCTACATAATGTTAAATGTCTGTTTTAATTAATAAACGGCTACAGAAAGCATGACAACGTTAGCTATCTTGCTGTTACGGATGTGTTCGGCAAATGTTGCTATCGCTAGTTAGCTTAATGCTAGGCACTACTGTGGAGCATATCACGCCAATGCTAGCATAGGTTAACGGCTGTTTCTGGATTCATTTTGTTGGCTCTGGTGTACACAGGGTAACTTTATTCAATTTTGCTTCTCTTTGTGAGTTTGATGGCAGCTTTCACCTGGCTATGAGGTTGTTATGAAACACCTTGCTGACTGAGAACTTGAAGGGAGGGGAGGCGTTTGTTTTGGTCTGAGATGCAGGTGATCTAGTGTCAGTGACGATCGCTAACACAGTACCTTTTTATTAAAAAAAGTTTTTGTAGAATATGTCGATATTCCTTTAGTGATGACTTATCAACTGTGTAGAGGTATTAATAATGATATAAATATTCTAATACTAGTGAAGGTCCTACATTCCTGCAGTTAAAGCAAAGAAACTTTATCAGCAAACTGTGCTTAAAGTATCAAAAGTCAAAATCACTGTCAGCAAGAGGTTATTATTTTATGAGTAGCATGTTAATGTATCATTAGATAATTAATGCTGAGGCATTACTGTGTAAGAAGCAATTTTACTACTTTATGTACTGTTGAGTAGTTAAATCTGTAACAATGCACCATATTGCACAAGTTTAATGTAAACAAAATGTTATTTAACTTGATTTCTATGTCAGTGGAACTGTGGATGCATTAATGTGTTATTTCATTGCAGCTGATAAAAGTTGGGCTAATTGTAACTGCTTTATTGTATTAATAATTTGAATTGGCAGAGTAACTAGTAGAATGACTAGAGGTATAAAGGAGCATAAAATCCACCTCTGAAGAAAAGGGAAACTGTCCCATGTGTTTTTCCTGCTGCACTCCTCCCTGATCATGTGACTCTGGAGGTGATGTCATTGCAGCATCCATTCAGCAGCTTCTCACAGAGGTGATTGTCCTGATTGTCAGCCCGCTTCTTCCTCCAGCACAGTATCAGCTTCACAAAGACCAAACAGTGTCCGGGCTTCTCAATCTGACAACAAAAACCTGGAGCTGATGCTCCACAAATCACTGCTGCCTCTGTTCGTCTTGTTTTGCATGACAAACGGCTCATGTCCGTCTGTGGATTCTCAGACTCTTAAAAAGGGGTTTGACACAATCGAGACAAAGCCCACACTGTTCCCATGTCTGGGTTCACCCCAACTGGATTTCATCATCCTTACACTCTGAGGCTGTGAAGGAGGAAAACTGGTGTCTACGAAGCCTCAATTAGTGGTTCCCAACATGTGGTTCGGGACCCCCCAATGGGTGAGAAGATCAGTCTGTTGGGTCATGAGATGATTCACAAGAAGAGAAGAGAAATAATTTCTTATATTTTTCTGATTTTATTTTTATCTTTATTTATTTATTTATTTATTTTTAACCATGCTATCACACAGCACAGCTCTATGGCAACCTCAGCCTGTCACTCACCACTTTGGTCTAGTCTAAAATATCGCAACAGCTTTTGGATGGATTGCCATTAAATTGTGTACAGACATTCATGGTTCTCGGGGGATAAATCCTACGGACCTTGGCACCATAAAGTTCACATTTGTGATTTTGAGTGAAATATCAAATACTGGTTGGATTGTCATGAAATCTTGGTCATCCACTGACTTCTATCTAGCGCCATCATCAGGTCGACATTTACATTTGTTCTGTTCTCTGGTCTATGATCACATACCCACAAATATCAAATGTCAACATGCTAAAGATGCTAGTGTGGCTGTTGTATTGGTCTTGTTTTAGAAATGCTAGGTCAGGCCTCTAAATACTATTACAGTATGACATCACCCTTTGGTCAAACGGCACATAGACAGACAAACTGAGGAGGATTTTTCAGGTAGGTGTTGCATGACTACAAAGGGTTATAAACTAAAAAGGTTTGAAAGCAGTGACCTTTATATTAAGCTAACAATTTGCAGCAGTTTACATACATGTGATGTAATGATATTACACAACAAGAAGAGGGAGACATTTTTCTTCAGTAAATGACATTTTTATTGGTCTTCACCACACTTTCCCTTTTAACAATAAACCTGTTTTCTATTTTACCTTTTTAAGCATTTAAAGAGAGATAAAGAGAATATTGCACTTAAAACAGGAGATGAAAGTAGAACCATGAAGCAGAAAGGAGGAAATAAAACGATCACAAGGCTTTCTTTACAGCACAGCACAGGCCAGGTTACATGTGCCTCTTCAGTACCAGACAGCTTAGCTTCTTGAATATACATCTTTTAAAATAGCATTTCTATGTTAAGTCAGTTTTTCTTCAGCTATTACAATACAGGAGAATTCAAAAGGTACACATGCACGTACAAGCAGGGCTCACTGGAAACCAACGGTCCTTATGATGATTTGTTTCACGGCAGACGAGTCTGAATGCCACAGATATTTTCTTTTTTTTCTTTTCTTTTTTTTTTTGCACAATACGAAAATGCAGCAGCTATGTGTGTGATGTGTGTGTGAGTGTGTGTGTGTATATTAAGCTTTGTCTGGAAAAAAGTGTGAATAATAGGAAGTCCTCTACAGATAAAAATGAATTGACATGAGTGACCTGAGTCCCTCATGTCTGGCAGTCTGGGTTTTGTGAGTAGTGTTGATATTGTTATTATTAATAGCCTTTACAGTGATGTAGTATTTAATAGGAATGCAGATTACACTGTCATTGACTGACTGGGCAGCACAGTGGGTTGACCCTGTTTCATCAAAGAAGCTGTTAATGTTAATGATCTTTTTAGTTAAGCAGGAATTAGGAACCTTTACTCAACATCAATCTCGCCTCAGTGTGGCAGATACTGTTACTTGTTCATCACACTGACAACATTGTAATCTGCAGACAGAAATCATAATGTTTGTCAAACGGTATCCTGTCATCCAAGGAAAGAAACTATGGTGGTTTAAATCCTCACACAAAGTTTTCTTCCCTGCACAGAGTTGGGATGTATTGCAGGCCAAAGTACGGTTGTTGCTGCGAGTGTGACAGATGAGTCAGATGTACCACATGATGCACGGTAACCAAGGCAACCAGGAGATCAAAGTCCTCTCCACGGAGAACGTAAAGGTAATCTGCATCTTCACATTCAAATCAGCTGGAGCCCCTGAGATTTGGGCTCCGCTCCCTGCAGCCCTCTGCTCTTCTTTAAAGAGCCATCGCCTTTATGTACGGGCATCTGTTGTACATTTATCTCTAGGTAAGTTGCGGAAATAAAATATACAGAGGAACATCTGGATTTTTATTGTGGATCATAAAATAGCAACCCGGGTGAGGTTTGTTGGTCCTGGAATTAGTTAGATAATTGGTTTTGTTCCTGGTTAAAAATCTATTAAATTACTGAAAACCTATCAAAATATAAAATCATCAATATCAAATTAAAACACATCTATGTGTAATATTAAGTTGATAAAGTGTTACTTAAAAACGTCCACTGATAGTAAAGAAAATTGCTGATTAAATGACAGTTTAGAAACATGATGCAAGTTGAGGTGATTGTGGCTAAAAACAATTTTGCAAACTCATGACAAACTTTAAGTAAAAGAAACCAGAAAGAAATAATAGCACAGGTTTCAGTGCAAATACTGTAATTATAAATTTTGTGTTGCGAAATTTTAAAACTGCAAAAACTGCTTTAGGTCTCGCACACTGGTTACTTTGTGCTTCTATGACTGGCAGCTCCAGGAAATCGAAATCACAATGGCTGAAGTACTGAGTTGGTGTTTTTAAAAGTGCCATTTTACTCTCAATATGTACAACCCGGACCTTTTTTGTGCACTGATGTTCTCACCGACAAAAAAACCTCACAACAACAGAGGAAACCAGCTCGACTGAACCTCTGCCACAGAGCCATGAATGTACCGCACACCAGCATACCTTAAATTTCTACAGCGAACACACATTTCTTTTCCCTTCCAGCACAGCAGGACAGAAAGGCACATGTGGGTGACAGTCTAACCACCAATCAAACCAGCCCACATCTTCTTACACCAGGCAAGCACAATCTCTCCTCGCAACCACATGTTTCTATTGTTGAAGTGGAATACATTCTTCGTTCTTTAGCACAGCTTTTGTATAAAGACCTTTTAGACACAACAACTGATATGAGGTTTGTCTCCTTTTTTTCTAATGAGTGTTGAACACAGTGCTGTTCTGTGTGTAAAGATAAAAACAGAATCTAAAGAGCAGGATGATGATTTTGTACTGGCGTCACCGCCTCTGCCTAAATCTCTCCTAATGATCCCCTGCCACGATATGTTAACTTGAAATACACGGAAAAAATACATCAAAGACTACAGAAACAATTATAGAGAGAAACTTATTCATCAAATTCACTGTAAGAAATAACAGCCACTGAGAAATTCGTACTGTAACGATTGATTTTCACTTTGAGAGAACTGTAGAAATATCATATTTCACTACAATACAGATTTTTGAATATGGTCGTCCCTATTCCACAGCAAATATACTCAAAAGACATTGAAAGGACTGCTGGGATCTACTTAAACATTTTCTATCTCACTATGTCAGTAGGAGGCACAAAGTTCAACACTGGGACTGTCATTGTTTTAGAAGAGAGACAGAAAGGGGAACTATAGGGGAAGTAAAGTAAAACTGATCACAGTTAACGATTTTCTATCAGTATAATGTTCTTATGATCAGCTGTATTGTGAAAGGCTTCATGTCTGAGATCCCGTGGAAGAAAATCATTTTGTACTTTTGCTTTAAGGTGCGCCAACTTGTGCTTTGATTTAAGCCAATTAGAAGATGAGCAACCAAGCATCAGCTTTGAAACAGTTTCTTGCGTGACAATTTACAGAAACTGCTCGTTACCTGCTTTTTCATTTTTTTTTTTTTCTTTTTTCTTTTAATACAACGGGCATGTTGTCTCAGCTAATAAACAAAGAAGTTATTGTTTGACAATAATAATAATAATAATAATAATGTAGTGGAGGGACAAACAGTTGTCAGAAAACTACCTTTGTAATACAAATGGTGATAGCCACGACAAGCTTATAAATGAATAAAAATCTAGAAAAAATAGACAGTCATACAGATCTGTTTCTGTTCTCGGCCAAAACGATCACGCAAAGCAGGGACAGATTTGTATATCAGGCTATAGAGAGGAGCAATTAAAAACAGATCTACACCGGGGGAGGCCAGGAGGAGGGAGAAAGGAAACAAGGATCTTAAAACTCGATCTTGCAAGCTGGAAAAGACTCGTCCTGCATGACAACGGTGCTGCTGGAGGCCAGGACCATGATGTTGAGCTCCTGCTGCCTCTCGTGCGTCTGCTGGTACCAGTCGCGGGTCACTTCCGTGTCGTGGGTGGGGATCAGCGTCACCTGAAAGGAACAGAAGAGATCAGGAAGTGTCACGGCTGACACAGCTGAGGGGAGAAGTGCAGGGAGGGGCGTGACATGGGGGGCGCACAGGGTAGACATTTGTGAAGCTGTTAAAGGATAGGAGAGGATGAGGAGAAACACAGCAGTCCAAGGCTTTGTCCAGGTGTTGGTAATCTTATAATGCACAGATATATTTTAGATTTAGTGAAATTTAACTATGTTTAGAAGTGTACATGTCTTTATGCCCTTGTGCTGTAGCAAAACCGCTAACTAATAAAGTGTCTTGGGCTGCTAGCTTAATAACTTAGCTTGCTCTGTCCTGACTATCTTGAATCATCTGGAGTTCTTAGTGTTTAGTGCCACTTTTGCTTCCACCTTTAAGAATATTAGCTATTCCGTCAACTGTGTGGTGTTAATGTTAACTGTTTGTTATGAACTCTTAGTGATTACTTTGACTTCTAATTCATTTCTACTTTCTTTATTTTAGACAGCTTTTGAAACTCATACCATCTTCAGTAAGTTGCCTTAGACTGTTTATGTCTGTATTGTAGTCTGTTTATGTCTGTTTATGTCTGTAAGAATGGTTTGAGCAACTCTTTCCTATACAGTACATGGAGCATGATTTGTAGGAAAAGTGATGAATTAGCTTGGCAAATCTTTGGGGCTGCATGTGTAAGAAAGTATTTTGTTTGATGGTATTTTGGAGCAGCAACTGGCAAAAATTGTATTCCTTATGTGTGAACAATGAGACAAAGAAGGCACATAAAACATAACAACTTTTGACAACTTTTTCCACATTACAGGAGGCAATTTAAAACCGTGAGACACTGCATAAATAAGATTATTTTACAATACAAATGAACCTCAGTGTTGAGGTTAAGTAGGTCTGGAAATGTTACCTGTAGGTTTGATCCCCACTGAGCTTTGCCATCCAACAGTGCATCAAGGACTCCTCGACTTGGTTCGCCACTTGCTGCGTCATTCCCGCTTACCACGTAATAGGCGGAGCGAATGCGCTTGAAAAACTCTTGGTCCACGTTCTTGGCACTGCAGTGATTGGGAATGTAGGCCAAGTCCACATAAATAGGAAGGCCAGGAGCAGCTGCAGAGCCAGACTTCTGGGACCCTGAGAGGGGGAATGAAAACACATTCTCACTTCATGCAAAAACATATATCTTACAAAATCAACAAAAAGCTTTCATGATCCTCTTTTTAGTGAATTCTGCTCACCTGAGCTGCTCTTGACACCATTAGTCAAACCCTTGCCAGGGTTATAGCTTGACCGGGAGAGGTCATCATCTTTGGAGCCTTGTCCATCTGACAGACGAGACATACGTGAGCTCTTGTCTGCCTCTTTCTTCTTCAGCGAGGCACTGCGAGGAGACGCTGTCTGTTTTACAGGCATGGGAGACTTCTTGCGCCTAGCTGGGGATGCTGATTTGGTTTTCCCTGTGGTTTTCTTCAGGCCCTTTGCTTTTGGCTCTTTCTTAACTGAGCCATTATCCAAAGAGTCAGGATCCACCATGCAAACGTCTGGGCGTGGGGGGTGAGGGTAGGGGTCCATCATGGGAGCAGGAGGAGGGTCATGGCTCCTCCTGGTGGAGTGATGGCTGCCTCCTCCCGTGGCAGATAATTTATCTACAGGCATGTAATCTGCGTCCTCGTCTGAGTCCATGTTACCTTCACCAGTGACTGAAGGGTATTCCTCAGTGCCTGGAATCACATCAGAGTCTGACTGAGAGCCAAGAGACTCACTGACGGAGGTGGGTGGTGTGTCCTCTGTGGCCAAACCCAGCCCTGCCGACATGCCACCAGCTTGGTGCAAAGAGCTGCTATCTCTGCTGTGAGGGTGGTGGTGATGAGGCTGTTTGTGAGCCCTTCTCTTGACTGACAGCTCATGGTCATCGCCTTCCTGCGATTGGTCACTTCTGCGTCCTTGCTCCTCATCATCCTCATCGCTGGATAGGTGCCGCATAGAGGGGTTGATGAAGGAAGGTGAGAGGTCCTCTTTGCGCTGTCTGTACTCAGAGGAAGAATATCCTGGAGAGGTGCGGCTGGTATAAGAGGAGGCGGCGCCCATGGGTGCATCACCAGCAAAATCCTGGTCACTGTCATCATCATCGTCATCCTGCCCTCCTCGGCTGCACTCTTCAGCGTAGAACGGTGAGCGGAAGGGCTTGTCAGTTGAAGAGAGTGAAAGTGGACGGGCAGGGTGCTCTGGCTCCATCTCACACTCCTCTTCAAATTCATCATCATGACGATAATGAGGAGGGGAGTCTCCAGGCACCATCCCCATCTGGGGCTTTGGTATCTCCCACTCATAGGAGCCCCTGTAACTTGCTGCTCCCTCTCTGGACTCTACCTTGGCTGGGCCTGAAGCTGCACCGCTGGCTGCTGCTCCAGTAGGGAGGGTGGAGCTTGTGCTGACCTCTGTGGGTCCGTTGGCTGTATCTGGTTTGCTTGCCTGGAGAGGTGAGGGCATGTAGGAGCCAAGAATATCGGGGAGTATACCACCTGTCTTGTCAGTGGCAGCTGGAGCAACAGGCTTGTCAGAAAATAAGAGATTACCTGCCAGGCCACTGGAAGGAGATCTCCGAGTCATCTCGCGCATGTAAGCCTCCTCATCCTCTTCCTCACTGCTGTCAGTCTCCTCAAAATAATGTTTGCCTTCTATGTCTGGGCGTGGTGAGGAAGTGACACCAAACAGAGCAGCGCTGGCTGCCTCTTTGTCCTTGGAGAGTTCTGCTTGAGAGAACGGCCCTGCTAAGGCCCCAAACCCAACAGCTGTGTCGAGTTTGGATGCTTCAGACCATTCAGGCTTATAGAAACAGTCAGATTGAGGACCTTTGTCTGTAACTCCGGCTAATGAGGTTGTATGCTCCTTCTTGTCCTCAGCAAAGCCAGTGGATGAGAGTGAGGGGAAAGATTTGACCTCTTCGAATGGGCTGAGGGGTGAGAAGCGTGCTAAACTGGAGGTGGACTCAGCTGTGGTTGTAGCGGTGATTTGTTTTTCAGACACTTCCAGATAGTCATCTTTGACGCCAGCAGAGCTGGAAAAGGGAGAATCCATGACCAGCGAGTGTTCATCTTTGAAGGAAGAGTATTCAAAGAGAGGCTCGGCAGAGGCAGGCGTCTCCAGCTCCTCTCCGAACTGACGGCTGGTGGAGAGCGAGCCTGAGGTGGAGGAAGAGTAGCTATAGGCCGAAGAGGAGGAGTACCCAGGGGCAGCTGTGGTCGTGTACTGAAAGCTTGTATCCAGTGACTTCTTACTTAGAAGATCTGGTGTCTTCTGTTTCTCAAAGTCCGGATCAGCTCTGTCATTCTGATAATAACTGTCTGCTGTTGATTTTATAGTGAAATCCTCTTTTCCTGTGTCTGGGGCCTGACTTGATAAAAATGAGTCTTTCTCACCACTTCCATATGAGTATTCAAACCCTGAGGAGTAGCCAGAGAAACCTGTAGCCCCTAAATCCATTGGCTTTCCACTGAAGGGTGAGGAGTCAACCTTAGCTTCGTCTTCAGCCTTTGTGGGTGAGCTTGAAATGCTTTCTTTCATAGTTGGCTTCCCTTGACTGTTAAAGCCATATCCAGCCATAGAAACCATAAATTCAGGCCTGTTTGAGCCAAATATTTCACTGATTGGACTTTTTACTTCCTTCTCAGACTTCTCTTTGGCACCTTTCTCCATATCAGAATCAATAGCACCTTCATCCTCCTCCTCCTCCTCCTCCTCCTCCTCTTCTTCATCCTCCTCCTCATCCTCATCAACTACTTCATCATCATCATAGTCCTCCTCATCCCTTGCTGTTAGTTTGCGCATATCGACCTCCAAACACGCTCCTTTCTCACTGAAGCTTGTGGCAGCAGGTTTATCTACATCAAAAGCTGCCAATGAAGAGTAAGTCTGGGGCTTTGTACTGTCAGTCGTGCCTGTAAAAGAGAGAGAGTCTTTTTCTGATAAAGAAGTGGACAGTGCCTCAGGTCTATCAGTCACTGAAGGGAATCGGGTACCTGCGCTGTATTCAAGTGTCTCCTTTTCTTTGACCTCTTTTTCAAATGGGGGTGTGGCAGAAGTGCTTTTGGAGTCAAGCCATGACAAGGTGGAAGTCTCTTTCCCATAAGAGGCAGTAAATCCCTCTTTCTCTGTCATCTTTTCTGTGGCTGTTCCTGGGGAGGGGGGCTCATGTTTCTGCAAATCCACTCCACTCTTTGCGATGTCCTTCTCCGTCTTATCTAAGGACTCCTGACGATATGAATCAGAGTCCATTGAGCTTGTTTTGCTGTCATAAATGTCACCGTAAGAGAATGTTTTGCCATGCACATAGGGTGTGTCTTGTCTTATATACAAGGCCTTTTCTTTGCCCTCCTTCTCTGGGAAATTATAAAGACTGAAATGAACGCTTTTCTCTGGTTCTTTAGAAGAGACATCAGTTTTCTCAACGCTGTCATTTTTAAAGTCTACTTTGCTCTGATCTGTCGATAAGGGCGTAGTCCCTGTGCTGCTTGCAAAATCATCACCTTTTTTATCCTCATCGCCATCTTCATCTGAGGACGTCACCTGAGGTTCTGGTTTCACCTCTGTGCTAAAAGACACCTGTGTCTTGTCTGATTCCTTGACTTCTGTTTCTGTCTTTGCGGATTTTGCTTCAAAAGTGAAGTCGTCATCCAAGAAGCAACCCTCTTTTGCCTCCATAAGTTTGGCCTTAACGGTAGGCTGTAAATCCTTTTTGGCATAATAGTCTTCTTCGTCTTCATTGTCTTCTTCAGATTCCTCAGATGCTTCAGATGCTTCAGATGCTTCAAGTGCTGTCTTGTCAACTGGAAGTGCAATAAAGGAGGTACTGTCTGAAATAGTGACTGATTTTTCTGTTTTCTGGATGTCAGCTTTAACATTGGTCACTTCCTCATCTTTGTCTTCTGTCTTTAATGGTTTCTCTTCTGTTGGAGAGTAACCACTGCTTGTAGGCACAGACTGTGTGGGTGAGGCCAGTTTCATAGTGCTGTCATCTGGACTTACACATCTTTCCTCACTCTCTTGCCTGGAGTGGGACTCTAACCCAGGGGAGAAAGATGGAGGGGGTGAAACCAGCTTTATATCAGCACCGAACTTAAATCCCTCTGGGCTAAAGAGAGCCTGGTTTTCTTTGACAGCCTGTGTGGGAGAGTGCTGTATGGTAGAAAAGGGAGGAGGAGAAAAAGTGGCAGAGGGAGATTTCTCTTTTTCCTGGAGCATTTTGGAGGCTGCGTGTTCGTAGCCCTCTTGGAGTTTACCCAGAGGGATGTCAACGTTCGGGGTTTGATCCTCATCCTCGTCTTCCTCATCATCTTCTTCTTCATGGACTGGTTTGGTCTTTGTATCACCCTCCATCTCAGGAATGTGTGGTTGGTACTCATCAGAGGAAGGAGACTTAAAACACTTGTCATCCTCCAGAGAGGAGGTGGGTGAGATGGTTCCTGCTGAGTGGAGATAATCCTTTCCATGTGCGGCCTCTGCACGCAAGGGGATACTGTTGATGGTGTCAAGCAGGAGAGAGTTCCTCCCAACTTCCTCAGTCTGAGGAGCTGTAACTGAGGTTATTGACTGGTCCTCAGCTACAGATGTGGCAAACGATGACAGTTTGTCATATTCTGTGATGGATGTTGCTGAGGAGATGTGCTCTTCCTCTGCAAGAGGAGCAGCTATGATGGCAGGGTAAGGTGCAAGCTCAGGCTCATGAACTCCCATGAATGCTTTGGGTTTGACATCTGCAACGTCAGACACAGTGGAGCTTTTCATTTCTTTGATACCATGCATGGAGTCAAAGGTGCCAGGGACGTCAGGAACAGAGATGTCATAGGTTCCTACATCATAGCGCAGCTGTGGGATCCTATCCTCTGTTTCCTCGTGGATTTCCTCATCAGAGATGGTCTGTTCGGTCTCGGAGTAACCAGGAATCGTCTCATCTTGGATGAAAGAGAACTGCTCTGAGGCAGAGGCTGCTACAGCTTGCCCAGATAGGGCTGCAGTTGATAAAGGTTTTTGTTCAGCTGGCTTGGTGTCCCACTCCTTTCCATTTTTTTCCTTTTTCATTTCCTCCGTTTTATATTTCAGGACCTCATCATCTTCTGTTCCTTCAAGTTCGGCTTTTTCAATTACATCACCCTCCTCCTCTGAGCTGTCACTCTTCTTTGATCTGTCTTTTATGTCATCCTTTACTGGGTATTTGTCATATTTCTCCATTTTCTCTTCTTCGTACTTCTTGTCAAAGCCATCACTTGCATCCTTTTTAGTGGCTGCAGCCTGTTCTATTGCGCCCTTGTCTTCATTGTCTACTACCTGTTTGACAGGGGATTGGGGTGAAGCTGATTTTATCTCAGTGGCTGAGAATGTAACTTTTTCATCGGGGGAAACCAAGGAAGAAACTTTAGTATCTGTATACACTGAATGCCCAGATATCACATCGTTCTGAATAGGTTCACTCTTGAATTTGGACAGTTCTTCTTGTTTTAGAGCCTCGAAGTCCTCAGTGAGGTCCTCAGGGGAAGATACAATAGACCTGTCGGCCAGAGCTGCTGCTGCGACCTCTTCAGAGATGTTCTTTGGAATTGGAATTTTCTCATTGGCTGCGTCTTTGACTGCTTTAGTTTTGTCTGTTTTGGGCTTAGCCTGAGTCTTGGCCTTGTGCAGAGTTTTTCTTACTTCTGGGGTAAATGGTTTCAGGTCAGGTTTGGTGATTTTTCTCAGCTCGGGTTTAGTTGAGTCTTTCTTTTTATCGTCTTTAGCTTTACTTTCTTTTTTCTCTTCTTTTCTTATATTTTCATCTTTCTTTATTTTCTCTTTCTTAATTTCTTTCTTCTCTTTGTCTTTCTTTTCATCCATCTTGGATGCTTTGTCTTGCTTGGCAGTTTTTTCCTTGGATATTTTCTTTTTCTCTGTCTTGTCTGCCACAGGGGCCACCTCACTGTTTTTCTGTTGTTTGGTGGCTTTTAGACTTTCACTTTTGAGCTTTTTCTCCTCTTTCTTTTCAACTTTATTTTCTTTAGTAATCTCACTTTTGGACTCTTCCTCCTGCCCACCAGCTTCTTTCTTGGTTGTTTTAGAGTGTGGTTTGGGTGAAGATTTGAGACTCTCTTTGCTGTCAGTTCTTGATCTCATTTTAGTCTGTTTGATGATGGGAGGTGGTGCACCAGATGATATGTCTTTTTGGGTAGCCACTGGATATCGCAGAAAGTCCAGGTGTTTCAGTTTCTCGAGGCCCTCGAAGATTTTATTCTGGGGTGCATTTCCTGGGAACAGCACCCTGACTATCTTTTCTGATGGACGGTGAGGAATCCAAACAATGAGAGCAGTAACTGATGTCAAATAGGGAACAGATATTTCTCCTTCTTTTCCATTGGGCATCATAATTCCTGTCTTGGCTTTGCTGTTTCCAGCCCATTTCTGCATTAGAAACTGCATCTCTTTGCTTTCTTTTACAGGGTTTAAGACATACATGTCTAACTTTCCCACACCAAGTTTGTGGAACAGTGTGATAGGTTCAATGGTGTTGCTGACTACCCTGTGAAGAGGCTCTGGTGTGATACCAAGCTTGTTGAGGTACTGCAGTGTAAGAGATGCTTCTTCAATGCTTCGCTTCACTTTAAGAGTGGACTCCGGCGTCCGAAGCTTCTCTGGGACGTTGAAGAACACGATTCCGAGCTCAGGAGAGATCAGATTCTTCATCCAGTCACCATTGCTGCTGGAGCCAGATCCTTGGTTACGCTCCTCCTCCTGCTCAGCAATCTTTCTCTGGAACAACCCATTGATGCCAGGGAGGTTGTCTGCCCCAATATGTGTGAGCAGAACAGAGTCAATCCTGTCCAGGTGACGAACCAGCTTCCAAAAGCAGGACTTTCGGTCAGACCCTCCATCCACCAGGATGTTGAACCCATTGACGGCGAACAAAGCAGAGTCTCCCCTGCCTCCAGGGAAGATGTAGCAGCAAGGTTTGGACAGCTTCAGAAAACCTCCAGAGGTTGGGGGCTCCAAAAGGTCAAAGGATGATGGCACATCCACTGTCTCTGATACATACTCGGTGAACTCTGCGACTCCGTCCATGTCGGGGAGGTGGGGTTCGGGATTCAAGCGGTATTCCAGAAGATTCTGGAGTGGCTGTTGCTCCTGGCTTTGGCCTAGGGAGCTCCAGCCCCCGTCTCCCTGACAGGAAACAGTAAGCCTGGACGGCTGCTCTGAAGAGGCCCTGGACAGGACTTCAATTACCTAGGAATGCAATAAAAGGGGAAAAAATTAAGTAGCAACCTAAAATAACTGTGCTTTGATCCATACACATGCACTGTAACAAAGTATTTGGAGAGAAAGTTTGTTCGGCTCACTTGAGGGTTGGAGATGATGTCAGAGAAATGTTGCCAGGTGAAGGCTCCACCTTGTAGTAGGATGTCACCTCCCTGCTCAGAGCTCTGGCCACTCAATATCAGCAACTTATTCCCAGCAAGGTCAGTGATCAGAGAGCGGATCTAGGTAGAGTAGAGAATAACAGTCACTAAAATTAATGCTTTATAATAATGAATCTTCAATAACTTATCAACATCAAAACCAAAAAGTCAAATGACACAGGACAGGAAAGATGAAAAATCTTTTTGGATTGATCAAACGCGTGTATCCAACACACACTGCGTTAAAATATTTATTTTGATTTGAGTGTTATTGAGTTTGAGAGCTGCTCAATTTGTCCTATAATTAATCTCATCTGGGCATCACTCATCCACCGAGTGATAATAACAGCTGGGAATAATGAACGGCAAAGAATGGAAAGAATTCAAATCATCGTAGATATTGCAACACAATGAGTACAAGATGAAAGCTGCTCATACACCAAATATAAAAATAACAGTCTAAAATTACCCCTAGGAGTGGAATAGTGTCTAGTGTCAATTTCTGTCCTAATGCAATCAGCGTGACTCAATACCCAAAGTAGATTGTCTGGAAAAAGAAAAATGTCCACTACTTTCCACCAGAAAAGGGGACAATGAAACAGTAATCTCTCACACTGTGGGCCTTCAGCTGAAGTTGACAAATCACTAACAGCAGAGACATGGACTGCCCACTGGGGCTAAATGGTGAACAGCAGGTGGTGCTTTATTCTTCATAAGTGAAGCCAAGTTCAACTCAGACTGAACACTTTGGCCTGAAACTCCATATCGTGATTTTAATAAAATATACAAAACATTTGCAAGTGTCCTGTAACAGTCAGAGCATCTGGTCATCATCACCCTGTGGTTGTATTGTCTGAGTGTGACTCACCTCTGAAGCAACAGTCTCCTCTGATGGGTTCACCAACACCACTGTCTCGAGGACATCACTCTGATACTGGAGAATTCGTTGTCCTTCGGGAAACAGAGACAAAAAAAACAAAACCATATAACTACACCAAAGCACATAAGGCAAACGACGACACACTTTTGGGCCCACACCCATGTTTACAAGCTAGATGACCTGTTCAGAAATCATGCCACATTTTGATGTGCGGAGGGAATTGTGAGCTGTGAAGAATTTTCGCCAAAGGGAAAGTGACTAAAGCCAAACACTCAGCACTCTCCATGTAAAATAACTCCTGGAATCCTTTAAACCAGCACCTCAGTTATTGCAAACTCACGCTGTACAGGAAAATATTGTTCAATCCTACAGATCTTATTTTAAATTCTAGTGGAAATCCCAAAGTTTAAATATACCAAAATATGCCAGGCTGAATTTTGAGAAATATATATTATATATATCTGTGTAAATATCATAAAACTTTAATGACAAGCTAGACCAAACTGATACAGAACTGGTACAATACTGTGAGATACGCAGGAATAAATGAGATTTTCTTAAAACCACTGAAAGGTAGACGGACATCTGTGAGTCTGTACCTAAGCACAGCGCTGAATTAGCATTAAACACAAAGTGCAGCTGAGGCTGATGGGTATGTGATTTGTTCTGCAGGTATCTAGTCAAAAACCAAAGTACTGGACAAACATTTTCGCCCGATGATGTTGCTGGATGAAAGATTAAGCGATCAGTTTTTTAGTTCATCCTGTTGGGAAAATTAATTCAATATTGGTCGAAATATTTCTGTCTCAATGAAAAACTGTATGTGAAGAAAAGATGTTAAAATATGTTATCAAGATTGGTTTGACCTTTTGATACATCCTCCTGATAAACTGCTTGTAATGCTGCAGCTGTATAGGACAGAACATTTTCCAGTAATGAAAAAATACCTGGCAGAACTCTAAAGCAGGAAGGCTGTAACCTGGGCTGTTACTTGATAAGTTAAATTAGAAGAACTATGTTTCCTTGTATAAAAATACTGTATGACCAGGGTCAGCTACCGATAATGCAATGCCCTCTGCATGCACATATGGCTGTGCATAAGCATCCTCAACCCCGCCCAGCTTCTCTTTTGCTCACTTGCCATCTTATGTCAAGTGAGCATTTAAACCCCCCCCCCCCTCCCCCCTCCCCCAATGAGTTTAATCCTGCAAATATGCTCTTTTCAAATAATCACAACAATAGTGGGGGAAAAAAATCCCTCAACCACAAGCCTCATTGGCTGTTGCTATGGGGACGGCTCTCTAGCTGTTTTTGCTGCTAGCCGAGTTACACTGACCCAGTGTTGGGCTGAGGGAGACGCATTGCAGCATTTCTGCGAGAGGGAGGGGAGGCTCATGCTGCATGACAGTATGCACGCAGCATCACACAGTACAAGAGGTGAAGGCGAGTGCCAAAGGACCAGCAGCAGCAGCATTATAAGCATGCAGCCGCTTCATCAGGGGATGCTATATTTAGCTTGGAAGATGTTGGCTCTTCCTTCACCTCAGAAATGCGAAGGAGCTGTCACAGGGTCGTTATCTCTCCTTTCCCTGCCAAAGCGTAGAGGCAAGGGCAAGGAGGGGTGAGGAATAAATTAAGTGCTTTGAGAGAAGATGACATGCCTTACTATCTAGGGGTTACATGTTAGGTCAGAAAACCTTACATTCATAAACAAGGCTCAGATACACAAGACACTGGCAACGATGTCACTTCACAATATAACAGTTTTGTCAGCATCTGAGGGAACGTACCAGCCGACGAGTCAGAACCATGAGCCACTCCGTGCAAACTAACAAGCCAACATTAGAGCAGTAGCATGTGTAATGAGTAAAAACACTGTGGCCCAGTTTGTGTATGCTGCTCTTTCACTGTCACATTCTCCTCTGAAGAAGGATAAAATCTGAATTTACTCAGCTGCTCATCCAACAAGTAGAGTGGAACCGATGGATGCGCTTCTTTTCAACCCAGGAGACTGTTTGAATGTAAAAATAACAACACCAGAACAGAGGTGTTTACTCTGTGCAGCATCAACACTGTATTTTGAATGAATTAGTTTAATGCTGAGAGAGAAAAAACCAAACAAGGCCAGTATTGGCACTCCGTTTCTCTTACGTCCTTTTCAGTATGTTAAATAGCATTGGAAGCTCATTAATTAATTGATATATGAATTCTTGGAAGATATTTTCTCATGTTTTATTGTATGTGGGTGAAAATGACCAGTGGATGGTGCATTTCTGCTGCCAACTCCATCAACACATAACTGGTGAATTTCATGTTTTTCCTCCAATCAACAGAGAGTTCATAAAACCTAACGTGCCAGCTGATTGGCTCTCAGTAACTGTAAACAATTTGAACACAGTTTTCAGGGGTGTGCCCCAATTAATTGATCAATACACACAGCGTTTTTAACTGATGTTTTGTTGACAGCTATACAACTACATAGTTCTTACAATTTAAAGCAATGGATCAGGACCCTTCAATAGGTTTTAAAGCCCTAAACATTAATTCAAACAAGGTTTCAATTGGTATGTTGTTTTATATGGTACATTTGATTTTCTTGACATTGTAAAATTGTGAGTGGTACTTTGAGGAAAGAAAACTAATGGATGATGAAAAGTCACATTTGGTGTCGAATTAAAGGCACCAGCCTCTTTTCAAACAATGTAAACCTGTGACATACTCATTTCAGGGACAGCTGACTGACCACACAGATGTGCCTGACATTAACAGCAAGGTGTCATCATCTACTGCTTCGCCATGACATTAATCTGAGAACGGCCCTGACACCAGAGGAGTATCTGAGAGACGAAGTGGACCGTGCTAGAAAGAAGATATGACCTTGACATCGTTCCACAAGGATGGAGAACAGGTATGAGCTTGGTTACCTCCCCAGAGTAAGGACAGGGATTACCTGAGTACCTTAGCGTACTGGATTTGTTTTCTCTACATAACCTATTTTTAAAATATGCTAAACCTGTCAATGTGGCCGTGTTTGATGATTTATTAACACGAAAAAGATTTCTGATTTCATGATTAAAGCTGTAACTGATGTTTAGTTTATTAGTTTCTTGACTAAACGATTAATCGTTTGGACTACAAAAAGACAGAAATCTGCCCATTTCAACTTTCAAATTCCCTGTAAAGTCTCCATCTTGCTTGTTGAGTCTGACCATCATTTCAACACCCAAAGTTACACAGCAAATCATCACAAATGAGAAGCTGGAGCTGGGTAAAGTTTGGATTTTTCACTTAGGCAAAGTCAAGAATAAACTGAGTGTCATGTATTAGTTGATATACACACACACACACAGACTCTATCACACACAGATAACTGTGTATTTTGTTTTGTTTCACTGAGCTTTACAAATTAAGGTCGTGCAGAAAAAGAATTCTCCATCTACCCTTGAAAATCTCAGTGAGATTTTCACTGAGACTCTTGATAGTG
Organism: Seriola aureovittata; assembly: GCF_021018895.1. NCBI lineage: Eukaryota > Metazoa > Chordata > Actinopteri > Carangiformes > Carangidae > Seriola > Seriola aureovittata. Next base: position 5,515,653 of record NC_079364.1, read on the forward strand.
AGTGGGCGTTCACAGCATTAAGGAATAAATCGAAAGCAGAGCGAGCCTACACACTCGTGTTCCTGGTGTATGATGGGAAGTGGTTTGCAGCCACCACTGTCCAAGCCTCCCACTCGCTGCCGAGCAGAGGCCGCAGCTTCACGCGCTCAAAACGCCACCCGAGGCCAAGAGAGAAGTCCGCTGTGTGTTTGGGTTCATTTGTGAAAGGAGACCATGTCCCATATGTGTCACTCTGTGTGACTCCACATGGCGTGGTTCTCCTACTTGCCTCACCACAGTGGTTAAAAATAAAACTGCAGGAAAATGTTGCCTGTGGTGGTGCACTAGTTTCACAGTGAAGAAAACACAAAGAAGAAGCAGCGGACAGAAACGGCCACATATGGAAATATAACTGTTCAATAACTGACGGATGCTGTAAAGAAGTCCAGTTGAATAACTGGCTCTCACACAACACACCTTGCTGTTTTCAGCTGTGTATCCAGCGGGGGTTCAGATGGATTTCAAAAGCCAACGTGTTGTGTACATTTTCAAAGTGAACAGCAGCAAATTGAACCGCGCTATCAAAGACATTTACGGCCACAACGACAGACTAATTAGCTGCTGCTTATCAGGTCGCTGCTTGTTCAGTTTCCCGCTGGCAGGAGCTTTTGTTTATGACCTGTAACCTCATTTATTTTGACTGGCAGCGTCCTTGTTATGACTGGTCAGAGTTATTGAGATGGTTCTTAATGACAGCAGGGATCGCAGAATGTGAATATAATGGGCGGCACTGTTTGCCCATGCTGTAATTGTTACCACATAAAGTGTGGTAATAATTAACACTCATATAAAACCCTCTCAAATGTGGAAGGACATTGGTGTTCAGATATATTGTGATGCAGCTAGTTACTATTTTGTGCCAAGTATGGTAATTTGTTGGTTTGAAAAGTGACTTTATCTAACAATCATAACAGAGATGATTGATATTGATTAGTAAATGAGTAAATCACTCATCTGCCCCTGAGTAACTCCTCACCCATCAGACCAAACACAACACCACATAAACGAGCGCAGCGCACAGAGGTAATACTGCAGGAAAATTAAACATTAAAGTGAATCACGACTCCAAGAAGAGAGTTGTCAGAAAGCACTCCAGTGTACATTTCCTTGGAGAGGTGTAACTGACACGCAGGTGATTTGTACCTGCTGCTTTCACTCTAATACTGATGCAGTTTTCAGGTGAGCCTTGAGGGAAATAATCAAAGGGCTGAATTAGAGCCTGTGGTGCAGCAGCAGTGTTCACCGCAATAAAAGCTGCCTGACTGTGTCACACAAGGGTCCCACTTTATAGTGCTACAAACTTATATTGAAACAGTAGAATTTCTATAGATATAACTGAAGATATTTGATAAAGAAAGAGTTATTTATGTAAAGTGAAGTCCGAAAGTGAATAGGAAAGTTTACCCAGACCCCAATGTTTTTTATTTGAATCTGAATTAATCCCACGCTGTTTTACCCCAGAAAGTCATCATCATAATTGAACATGGTTTGAGGACAGCCAATCAGGACCGATTGGCTGTCCTCAAACCATTGACAAGTTTAAGTTCATGTAGCATTTGTACTGGAAAACCACAAAGTTGCAAGATATGTCTCCAAGATATTTCCAGTATTGTGATCGTTCTTAGAGACGTGGGCAGAGTTTCATCCAATGTTCTGGAAGGAAAAGTTTTATATAGACGAACGTTGGGTGACATTTCCAACACTCTCCTGGCTGAATCATCAGCACAAACCATCAAACTTTTGCTTTGAAAATCTGTAAGTTAATTAGGAAACAAATAAGTGATTGTGTTTAAGGAAACAGCTGCTCTTTATACCCCAGAGAACAAAAGAGGTTGTTTTCAGTGTCTCATTAAACAACTCATGCGAGTGTAGTTTAGTGATCTGCAGCTCCCATCTATTTAAAGTCTGGTTAAGTTTATGCATGAGAGACCACTTAGTTACACTTGTTAATGAAATCACATCCTGTGTTTAGACTGTTAATCATCTGCATTTTCACCGTCCAGAGGAACATCCCCTGTCAGTGTAATATTCTACATGACTATCACGCGTCCCATCATGCACTGCTTCGCTTTAGAAAGACATTTTCTGTATCTAACTTCATGTTTGATCATTCCCTCTTTATTTCTGTAGCGGTGCAGTGCTGTTCTGCCCTGATGACAAACCATCTGTAGCTCTAATAGGACTACTGACTAAATTTGTCATGTTTTTCAGATTTTCAACAGCGGGACTTTAGAGGAACGGGAGAACAGGTTTCCCCATGTCGCAATTTGGTTGCACCACCTATAAACGGTAACGATCAAATCTCGCAAATGTGCAGCTACTCTTTGAAGCTTCACAGGAAAACTTAAGAGAGGTTTAAGATAAGAAAACGTGTTCTGACATGAAGCTCGTTGACTGTTAGGAGAAGACGGGACGTGAACTTTGGTCTTGAAGTCAGATGCTTTGTACGTTTTGTTTGTCATTTCAATAACCAGTGGTGTCATTTCTCCGTGGAGGGAAACTGGTCCACTGTGATTTACAGAGAGCACATCCCATCACTGAGTTTAAACTTTTATTGGGGGCTTTGGATAACTTCAACGATAACGATCAGTTCTACGATTTTAATTAATGAATTCACCTTTGGATTCTGGATCAATTTTGGATCAATTTTGCAACTATGTTGTGGTGTTTTGTTTTTTAGGTTTGGTCATTAAGGTTCAAGGTTGTTGTTATTTTTGTGCTATGATAAGAATAAATGATAAAAAATAGATTTATCAAGATTGGAAGTTTGACCATGATTGATAAATAATGGTCTTGAATGACTTCTATAGCTAAATTATCTAGACAACAACTACTGTGCTATTTTGACAAGTGTCATTAAAAGTAACGTTACACAATCTTTCCCACTACTTTACCCAATTTAACAACTTTTAATTGATGTATCTTTTTTTGGACGATGTCACACTTGGTCACATCAGTCAGGGTGAGATTGTAACATGGAAAGCTCCAGTGTGAACAGACACAGATCAGAGTGTAATTACAGCTCGCAGCATGTGAGCACCAACCGAGCTGGTCTCTGTGAAAGCTACCTCCACTCCACATATGATCTTATAACAGCAAACATCCACACCAGCCTGGACGGCAGAATTTCACCAAACGTCATGAACACTTCATCCGTATGTCAGACCGTGAAGTTATAAGATGAGAATATTTCACTTCTACTTGTCAAATTCTGAAACAAAACTTGTTAGAAGCAACAGAAACCAGATACACTAAACGGTCTCAGCAGCAGAATCCAGTTTAAAATATTCCTCCATGTTACCTCAGCAGCTGAGTGTAGAGCGCACCATGTGTTGTTCTGTATATAGTTTCATTCTTAAAAAAGGCTAAGTAACATCCCAAGACAGCTGGACGCTGCAGTTTTTACATTACTCACACAGGAGGAAATTGTGCTTTCGTTGGGGACTATTTTCAGCGGTGGATTAATACACGTTTGGTGCTGCAGTGAGTGTTTGGTAACGGGGTGCGTGGAGCCGAGTCAAAATAAACAACAGTGTGTGTGTGTGTTCATGGTGATGAAGGAGCATGGTACCCAGTGCAACAGTGAGGCTCACTGATGTGTTTTTTATTGTTTTTGGAAAACAATGGAGCTCTATGGCTCAGAGGCTTTGGACACATCAAATCAATCCACTGTCGGTGTTTTTGTTGGAGATTTGATTGATGAGTTGTTTAATGTGATTTCATGATAAAACTTTGTTGCATCAACAGCATCAATAATCTAAATTGTTGCTGACTTGTCAAAGGAAAAGTCCTTTATTGGCTGCAAATAGTTGGCAGCAACTGCTGATTAACTTCATTACTGATAAATCAATTTGATATTATTTGATTGATCGCCTTCAAACTGTTTTCAGTTATTCAGCATTTTTTCTTGATTAATGGCTTTAACTCTTAATAGATAATCAAAATATTTGTTGTTCCCTGTTGAAACAAAATGTTGTAGTTTTTCCTCTGATTAGAATTACTCCATAGTGTGCCCACTGTTCCCCAGCTTGTCTTATCTGCTAGTTCATGATTTCTTTCACTTCCCAGAATGCCTTTCTTCAACACCTAGAGGACCACTGCTGTTGGTTCCTTGGATGTATTAAGAGAGCTGGATACGTCGCCACCGCTCAGCCCTGCGGCTAAGGTGTCCTAGTGGTCACTCGTGGTATTGCAATGAAAAGAAATCCTTCGAGCTCCATGATAAAACGTCTGTGAAACTGTCAACAGGACATCTGCGACTGCAAACAAGGTGAGTTATTACTCTTTCTTTTATGAATTTTTAACCCATGAAAATTAGAAAAGATTTTTGGCTTAAGTGCCAGGTGAGAGACCTTCATTCATCACACACCCATGGTAGGGTTTAGGAAAACAAAGCAGTCTTCTGGCTGCACCGCATTCTGGTTTTCTGACACCACACAACGGCTGAATACATTATGAGCTTATTTTTGATGGATTTGTTTGTGTACGATTGATGGACGTCGAGGCAAAACTACAGCTGTAGAAAAGCGTCTTTGCTCCTTGATTTTGAAACAAAACCAGCAAGTGCAGAAATGGAGAACGCACCACCAGTATATCTGTTCTTTAAAGGTGCCGAGTTGAGTCTCGTGCTTTAAGAATCATCAGGCCTGATTTCAAGTCAGTCTGAAGCCACACCTCTACCGAACCAGCAAACGACTATCCCTGTTGCTGGGCATCCACTCAATCCACCCTCCTCTCTGCCTGATCCTGCTGAACTCAGCACTCTGCCTCACCCACCCTGAGGCATTATGGGAGTTCACAGAGCGCACTACAAGGTGGTGTGGGGGGTGGTGGTGCTAATTAGTGGGAACAGGCTTCAAGTATGGGTTTGTTTACAGGAGGATCTAATAAAGCAAAGAATAAAATCTTCTCTCATTCAGCCGGTTGTAGACATTATGAACCGAGGTGCCTCGTACAGTGAAAATATTATGACAGAAGACCTGAGCTGCTCTGCTCCGTCCTCCCGCCCGGTCTGCACAGTGAAAGGCTTCAGTGCGTGTGAAAGATGAAACCTGCTCAAGGACGTTTCAAAGGCAGCTTCCACAGGACAGTAAAAATAAATCACCAGTCACTCAACGGGCTGATCTCGTCACAACGCAGGTAGAGCCGCAACTGACGATTATTTTCATTATTCCAATCAGCAGATTAACTATTTAGTTGATGTCAGAAAAATCATGAACATACGTGCATCACACTTTGTCATGACGTCTTTAGAAGGCTTGTTTGGTCCATTGATTAATCAATTAGTCAGATGACAGAAAATGACATGTTTTTGTAATCAATTAATTGTTAATTTTGCCTTAAAAATGATTTAAACACTTGAGTGATTATTAAGATCGTCAGTTGTTTCACCTCGGACTTCTGGAATATCGTGATGGACATTTTCACTGTTTTCTGACAGTTCATGGACCAAATGATCAATCTGGGGAAGAATTGATCCATAGCCCTACATCCGAAACCAAAAGGTGCATTTTTTTAATACTATAAAACACATTTGAGAATAAAATTCAAAATACTAAAATGTGTTTTTGTTTTGTTTTCTAATGTTACAGTATTAATAGAAAACTATTAATTAACACAGTGGTTCTGAACCTGGTGGACGGTGAAGGTATTACAAATTTCATTGTTTTTTTTCCTCCTCCTCCTATTAAGGCCCATCACTGTGATGAGCCGGTGATAGGAACTTTTGCTATCAGTCTGATTGCGCACTAAGAGATTACAATCATCGCAATAACTGGAGAATCAAAATGGATAGCTGGTTAGAAACAGGAAGAGTCAAGAGACAGATGGTGAATCATCAAACATAAAAGGAAAATTGAGCTTCGTACATGTTCCCCCTGCGTTCAGCTCATTCCTGAATGTTCAATCGTTATCATTAAAATAAAAAGTGCTCTATGAGCGTATTATTTGGCGTCCGTATTGATACCAACATTGTTGAGATTTTCAAGTGGGTCATAAATTGGAAAAAGGTCGGGAACCACTGGATTAACAAAATAGTTGCAAATTAATTTTCTGTCAGTTAACTAGATTAATTAACCAACTGCTCCAGCGTTAAACAAATGTTGCCGTTAACCAGTTAGCTCTGCAAAACATTACATTTCTACTATGTAAATAAAACATAACTCCCAGACCTACTGCCCCTCGCCCACATGTTTCTGGATTAAAACAGCTGTCAGTGTGTCTGTGTCTATTTTCAGACATTTTTGTGTGGCTGGTTGCATAAGTTTGGGGTTATACAGAGAGTGAAGTCTAATCCACATCCCTACACAGTTTTCACACGAACAAATGAGCTGCTGCAGCCTGACCGGACCAGAGACTCGGCTTCGCAGTCGGTGAGCCTCAGCTGTTGCCTTCAGGTCAGAAGATGTGCTGCTTTTTTTTCCCACCTTCAAAATCAGGTCACCCAAATTTACTCAACTGAATTGAGAGAATCTAATGCTCAGACAAATGAGCATAAACTGTGGGTTAAAACGTAAACATGAGTCAGAGAGTCTGTTCACTCTGTGGTGGATAAGAGGGAGGATGAAGGCCTACACTGCTCTGACTGTAAACGGCATCATCATCCATCATAATAAGAGAATCAAGCAATTCCAGAAAAGACACTGAGGTCATATCTTAGTTTTGTTTGGGGGAATTTGGTTGGATTTAACAGCCTGATGAGGAGTTTATATGCTGCAAATGCACATATATTACACATGGCATATTTTTATGGCTGATTCTGATACGTTTTAGAGTCTCTATTTGACTGTTTTGAAGCCAAACAAAAAAAGAAATAACGATAAAATACATTTGTAGATTTTTATTTCTCCACCAGAATGGTGAAAATGGGAGGAAACATTAAGAGGAAATATATATTTTAACATTTTGATGGAAAAACAATTACATTTTAGAGCCTTTTTCAGTGGTTGTCCTGTGAGGAATCTGGATTCAAAATCTCTGTATTTGTAAAAATAAATCCCAGCTGTGGCTCTTACACCAGAAAGTACATCATGTGACTGAAATGCACCATATGCATGCATATATGCTGCCACAGAAGCAGTATATTACATAGAAAGAGCTCCTCAGTTTGTAGTAACAGAATGTAAATATCTATACACAGTGAATGGATTATCATGATAACGTGACTCACATGATCTTTGGTCCACGGCCTCTGAAAACACCGAGACTACAACGCGTCAAATCCTCACAACAAGTAACTGTCGGTATAAATTCCTGTTTTGAGATTCCTCCGCTGACTTCGACCCTCTTCATGCAGTGTGACGCTCCGGATTAACGATGCGGTGTTATGAAGCCCGGTCAGACCCGGTCAGACCACCAGCCCGGTCTCTCTCCACAGATTTCTGCTCCTGATTTTAAGCGTCTGTTTCATCACGGCGGATGGAAATAATAGTTAATAAATAGATTTTTTTTTTAAAAACCTCCGAAGAAGACAGGGCTATCTGCCGCGTCGTCTATAGGATGTGACCGAGAATAAACGGTGAAGTGTCTTACCGTCCGTCAGTGGTGTGGATGGAGCAGAGGGAGGGGCGGGGATGCTGCTGCTGCTGCTGCTGCTGCTGCTGCTGCTGCTGCTGCTGCGGATGAGGATGAGGATGATGGCAGGATCGGCCTGGTACAGCTCAACACCTACACTATCTGGTGGCTCATGCTGCATTCAGGAACTCGTCGTACACTCGCGTTTTCGCCGGTTGCAAACTGATCCAGCAGCATTCACGTGAATCGGAAAAGACCTCTCTCTGTTTTCCAATCCAAGTTGTTCTCCCTTGTGCAGAAGATCATATTGGCTACCTCGAGTTTCAGTGAAACAATAATGATCTTTTATCCAGGGCTTTAGTCTGGATTTTAGGTCATGAGTCCCCCAGCACCACTCAAAACACCAGCAACATAAAATATCCCAGATTTTGTTTTTGATATTTTACTCTGTTTATGAAGTGTTCAGGTAGGCTCTTATGTGAAAATGTAATTTTTCAACATGAAGTCTCCTGCACACCACCAGGAATAAAATGCATGGCCTATTTACTATTTTAAAAGAGTTTTTAAAAGAATTAAACTGAAATCATCTTATAAAATATCCACCATACAGCTGCCTGTAAAAGGAAAAACTGCTGAATGCTCAGCAGTGGTATCCTGTAATAATTTGCAGTAAATGTGATAAAACATTCAAATCATTAGCTTTAAAACATGTTTCTTTTTTCAGTCAGGTATTTTTCTCTTTTAGAAACAAGTCATTGACCCACATGTATAAAATACTCTACAATGTTAATCTATTTAAAATCTGTAGCTCAATCCCAAATGCTAGGTTTATGGATGATGTACACATGAAGTTTATCTAGACTCATAAAATTGGATTTTATTACTTAGAATGAAGCAAGTGGATTATTTTCTCTGGGAAGGGACTTTTCAAACAGCTGTGACTCAAACAGCAGCTGCTGGGTGGGACAGAGACAAACTAAAATAGACTCTGAGCTCTGTTAACTCGACCCATGGTAAACCATGAATCATAACATTTGACTAACACAGAGAGAGAAAGAGCGAGCGAGAGAGAGATGGATGTCAGTGTTTCAGTTACCTTTAAATTGTGCATACAGAAGACAGTCTAGACGTTTCATTGTCCCTTTGTCCCTTAAATACCATCTCAACTTTTTTGGATCACACTGAAAATGATTTCCTTTGATACAGAAATAGCTCATGAAGGTGGGAAGAAAAACTTGTGAAAGCTAAAGATGATGAGACATTTACCAACTGCAGTGAGTGAAAGAAAGCTTCACCCTCCAGGTCCCCTTCAGATTATAAGAAGGAAAAGTGTTTTCATCAGGGAACATAATATATTAATATTTAGTACTTATAATTAAAAGGCTTTCAGCTTTAAGAGGCTAAATATTAACATCTCTTTTCAGAATTGTTTACATATGTATGTATAATAACCATAATCAGTATTCATTATTTTTTGAAATCATTTTCTCAGTTTAGTGTTTGTGATTATATCACATTAAATTACTGGACAAACGTGTGAAAAAGAAAAAGGTTGGACCACATTTTGTAGCAGGATGACAGAAAACACTCGCCTCAGACTGGTTGGCAGTCACAGGTGTGACGAATGTTCTTCACAATTAAAACACAGCTAAAGAACTTTTCTTTTTGTTTCTTTTAGCGGTGGCTATTGTAACAGCATGATATCGAAAATACTGACCTTTCTTTTTTTCTCTCTTTCTAGTCATTTTTGTCGTTTGTGGTTGTTTTATTACATTAGGCCGTAACTACTATTTTGAAAGTTTGACTCGTTCAGTAATTTATCCATGACTCCAGATACATCTATTGAATAACACTATTTAGATAACACCTTATTATTTTAAGAAGTGTAAAAAGTAAAAAAGAGATCTTCATATGTTCATGTAGGTTTACTGATGATGGTGTTTTTTATATAATACAAGACGTGAGTGAAATAATCATCAACACCATGACTGCGTATTTCCACCTTGGAACTGTAGTGAATCGATGACAGTCTCATAAAAGCAGATTCAGACCATCAGGGTTTTTATACGTCACAAACCTAAGGAACCAATCATGTCAAAGTGTGGGGGCGGGGGGGCGGGGCAAAATAAACCTGAAACCTTGTCAGTACAGAGACACACTGTGTCAGCCACTGCCAGTTACAAGCTAACAAGCTAACCAACAACGTAAACAAATAAACGACGCTAACTACGCTAACCGTTCTGATACGTGAGTCTGAGTCTGACTGAGGCTCAAACATGTGGCTTAGTCTCTCTGATGTTTCCTCCTCGAACCATCTTGATACTCTCTGCTCTTTCACCTGTCCACCTGGAGCAGGCAGGTGGTGGGCGGGGCTCAAGGCCTGATCCAGATTTGTCAATGAGGAAGTAAGAGTGGAAACGCTTCCAGCCCCAGATTTCCTTTTTTTTTTTCCTTTTTATGGGGGAAAACCATGTTAAACAAAATATTAATCATAGCAGAGTATTTTTACTCAGTTTAAAACATGTCTGGAGAGGAACTTTAAAGCATCCTGGCCTCCACTTGTTGTTACAGTGGCTTTGTCATTGTATATGCCTCTGCAAAAAGCCTGTTAGTGAAACCAAAGTGCATCATATCCACTCTGTTGTAGCAGCACTGATGCAGCATCATCTCAGATGACCGGCAGTCACCTCTAAATGTCAGACAGCTGTTAGCTGCACAGCCCGGTTGCTCGGCCTGCCGCGCCCTTCTCTCCAGACGCGCTGCTTTTCTCTCCCCTGAATGTCTCAGCTTTTCCAGAACCTCCTCTCCTCCCCCCTCCACCTCCTTACATCACTCTCAATTCTCTCACTCAGGGAAGGAAGTACAGACACACACACACACACACACACACACAGACTAATTTGTTCCTGAGAAGGTTGTTAAGCATTACGACCATGACTGGCTGCTTTCAGAGAGACTCTATTCTCTTTGTGCAGCGGTTCAGTAACTGTATTCTTACTGAGCCTGAGCTGTAAATACTCTGTGAGCATGTGTGGTATTATAACTCGAGGTAAGACAATATATATGCAAATACTGTGTGTTGCAACCTTTTATGGTAAAGAAGCTCTTTGACAACAGACCCCATCAGTTTCATCAGTCGAGTCTGATTAATGAAACTAAAACTCTAACCTCTCAGCTTTTGCCAAAACCTGCACCAGCAGGAGCTCAGTTTATGGATGGCACAGTCAGTCTGTTGGTCCACCACTGTGGTCCACACTGAAATATATCAACAGTTATGTTCTACAAACATTCATTGTTCCCACATCACACTGTACACCTGATGACTCTGGTGGTCCAGACTTTTCCTCTAGTGCTTCTGTGTGGTTCACATGTAAAAAACCTGCAGAAGTAATGGCCTAACATCCCATCAGCTTCAAATGTTAGCATGCTAACATGCTAAACAGAGTGAACATTATTCCTGCTAAAGTTAGCATTGTCATTTTGAGCTTTAATGCATTAGCAGTAGTGTTAGCATTTACAGTAGCTCAAAGCGCCTCTGCAGCCTCGTGGAGCTGGCGGTGTTGTTGTAGGTTTGACCTTTAAAGGCGCCTTGTGGAGTTTTCTGCTAAACACAATAAGTTATGTTCACATTCAGAATGTGTCTCCTTGAGGCCAAACAACGAATGCTTTTCCTTCCTCATAAAATATTTGCAAAGCTGATTGTTTTGAATAATTTCAGTTATGCATCGTTAACATACATGATTCATAGTTTGCAGTCTTTTTCTTTCTGCCTTTGTCTGTGTTTTGCTACGTGTCTTTGCACGTCACTGCCACCAGCTGTCAGTCAGCTGAACAGTGCTTCCTGCAAATTCAACACCAGAACTGAGTGGCTTAGTCTCCAGATGACATTTTGGAGTAACATGGCAAAGGTGTAGCTACTTTCTTCACTTTTGTTAAGCAAAAATACAAAACATTCACTAGTTCAAGCTTGATATATGTTGGAATTTGACATTTTTGTCTTATATAATCATGAAACAAACAATGTGGATTTTGGAGAATTGGGCTCTAGGAACTTGAGCCTCTTTCACTTTTTTTTTTTTAACAAACTAATAGATTAATAATCAGAACAAGAACATTGACACAATAATCAGCAAAGAAATGAAAGTTAGTTAGACCCCAAATAAGATGATTATTTATCCTGTCCCCATCGTCTTCTGCGTGCACTGTAAACGGGGGTGGACAAGATCAAAAGAAACACGTCAGTATGATGCAGTTGATTCATCCTACTCTAATTACAACTTCAAAATCACCTCCCTGACCACGACTCTTCTATAAATGCAACACTGTGCCTCTAAAAGACTTTATGATCAGATTTTATGGCAGGGGACTGTATAGATGTTCCTAATTCAGTGTATTCTTCCTCCACTCCCAAGGACATAACAAACATCCCTATAGACTCTTCCTCCACAGTGCAGTTCACATTACAGTAATTTAACTGTCTTTCACATCTTTTATTGCATTCGTGTATACTCACTCTGTCACACACACACACACACACACACACACACACACATACTTCTGTAGTAATGTGAGTGTGTGTTGTCAGGTCCAGATGAAAGGCACAGTGGCAGGGGACCCTCCCTCTTGATGTACAGTCCTGACTGCAGAGAAGCTGAGGGACGGATCAATAACGGCTGCTGAATTATTAATCAGCACACGTTCTCCTAAACCACACCCAGGACAAACGCACTTCACCAGGCGTGGACATTTTTAAGGCGTGTCATTAAAATTTTAACTGCTCACCAGCTGACTGATAATGACACAGACTGCGCGTCGTCCCCGTAGATTATTTTCTGGAGCATATTAATTCATTTCCTGCTTGCTGGTGAGACCTGTGGGTATTGAACAGACTTTCAAAGCACGTCTCTGTGATTTGCTGTATATTCGAGCCCCTCTCGGACAGAGATCAATAAGGAAACAGATTAGTGTCAGCCATGCGTGTGCAGTGTGAGACAGAAACTCATAACAGGCACTTCTGTGTGGTCAGCATTGTTACCAACATCCCCAAGAGAGGGAAAACACTGTACATGGTAAAGAGGAGAGGATGAAAGAAAATGACATTACATGACTTGTAAATGTAGGGAATAATGCTGTAATGCAGTTGTCACACACAGGAACTACATGTGCTGACACAGCAGGATTACTTTACTGCCCACGCAGGAGCCATCCGCCTCCATTACTCTGTGAATACCATTTGCTCTGCCCTCTTTTGCTTTTGTCTCCAAGGCATCATATCTGTTGTGTGTACGTGAGGGGAATGAAGCAGCAGATGATGTTATACCTGTGTCCAGTGTGTGTGTGTGTGTGTGTGTGTGTGTGTGTGTGTGTGTGTGTGAAGGGTCTTTAATAATGCTGCTCAGCTCTCCTGACAGCCTCTTCTGTGTAGCAGCCATCACTCATCTCTGCCTGTCAGGTTCAGCCTGCTGTTGTGTCCGTCACGCGCTGTGAACACCCGCTCAGCCCCGGGGTGTGGGTTGTATGGAGATCAAGTATTGTGTCACACACGTTGTGAACGCTCTACTGTAGTGGGGACATGAATCCTCCTCTCTCTAAATTTCGTGTTCGCTTCAGCGTTCATTAACTAAGTTGAATGTGAAACATGCAACGCATCTCACCAACTATTAGACGGATTGTCATGCAGTTTCGTAGATGTTCATGGTCCCTGGAAGATGAATCCTACTGGCTTTGGTGATAAATATTTTTAATCTGTGTTCAGTGTTAGTTTTGTGTTTAATTTATGACGAAATACGTGCAAAACTAAAAACATTTATAGCCTCAGCTGTTTCACTTGTTTAGTCCTGATAAGTTGATGTTTTGTACAGCCTCACAGAGCTGTAACAGTTAATCTTCTAGTTACTAACAAGCTCTGACTGTAAATTTTCTATTAACATAATGTTTTCAATTTACATATTTGGCAAGTTACAAACACGTTCATACACGTACATACCGTCATAGTGACTCCAGCATTATCAAACTGTGTCACGGTTCTGTTCAGACTCTCACAGCACTTCAGTTAAATTTAGATAAAGATCCTGGTCTGGTTTAACACAGAAAAAGTCCACAGTGACTTTATTTACATTTAACAAAAACAAACTTTTCAGTTTTTTCCGTTTTTGTTGCCTGAATCACAGTCAGGATGCAAACTCCACTTCTGTTAATAAATGCAGGGATTCATTCAAACACATTGTCTTTAAGCACTAGGGCTTGGAAAGACAATATCACTATTAATAATCCAATATTAGTGTCTGTGATAAAGTGGCCAATGTATCGCATAAAATAATAAAGCTGGAGTTCAAGGCAGTAACAGTGTTTGACTGTAACTTAGTTTTGATTATAATTTGGGTGAAGGTATTTTGTACAATCATCACATCAGAACACAACTCCAGTGAAAAACAATAAGCAGTGATATTGGATCAATGCTCAGCCCGATCAATAAGAGTGACCAGAGGGTAGATGCATTGACACGAGGATGAATTAAAAGCTGTAAAAAAAGAAAAAAAGCTGTAAAATGTTCAGAGCGTGTTGATGTTTGTGTGTTCAGACCTGTGTGATAGGATCCACTCAGTTTACTGCCCACTATTGACGGCATCTCCCCAGAGGCCCCAGAGCTTCTTTATTAACTATCAGTCTGCAGTGTGGGTCCACTGAGTCTGTATTAATTGCACCGTGTGGGCGACAGCTGCATTCATTGAGTCCATTACTGCCACCTTCCTCCTCCTCCTCCTCCTCCTCCTCCTCCTCCTCTTCCTCCTCTCCTGGGATAAAACATGATCTTTCATGTTGCCGGACTGTCCCTGTGCCTCATCAATCAATCAGGCATCCGTCTGATGTGAGAAGAGGCGATGCTGAGGGCTGAGACGCTAATGAACATAAAGTGATGGATGCACTGATGTCCTGTGTGTCATACTGTATCTGTTTCATCGTGACGTAACAGACTCGATACCGTTTCCCCAGGGAAACTGTGAGCGTCTTTAAGGATCTGACAAGAGGCTGCGAGGGGTTTAAATTCACAGGAAGAGAAAGAGAAAAGCGGTCGGGGCGTTTTGGAGACACTGAGGAAGACGAGGAGTGTTTTGAGTTTTTGCCACTGAGTGTCTCAATGTAATTCAATGTAAATTCAATTCATTTTTTCAATTCAGCTGTGAACAGAGGTCAGCAGGGGGCCAACAGCTGATTCTTGCCCAGGGACCCCTGAGGAGGTTAATGTGGCCATGCCAGTGTGATCTTTTTCTGATACAGTTAATGAGTTCCTACATTTCCCAGAATGCCCTTGATTAGTACCCAGTGACAGGATTTGAAGTACAACGGATGGTTACAGATAAGGAATGAGTAACATCGAATCCTAGAGTTTATTGTTGATGTTTGAAACTCCTCTACAGTTTTATTGGGTGGATGTTTCCTTTAACTGCCTCAGTTCTGAATCTCATCACATTTACCCCAATGCCTCAGTCTGTCTGTCCTGTGCCTGTGTGTGAGGGCAGATCAGTGTGTGTATGCACACACTGGCTGCAGAGAGGCTGAGCGAAGCCTTCAGGATGCCTGTGAGACCCCGAGGGCACTGGCCGTCCTTCAGCACATATGCCACCCATCAGGGAGGTCGTGGCTGCTGGAGCTTTTCCACATCGGCGTCCGCGGGCTCGAGCATGGAGGGAAACGCTGGCACTGACGCAGCCATGATGACTGTGCACTCCTCCACCAGCTGCGAATTAGCATTCAAGGCACAGACGAGGAGGAGCTTTAGAATTACAGGCAGGCAAGCCAGTCCTGCAAAGTAAACACGAGCTAGGGCTGAATTCCCCAAATCCTCTGAGCATCACTCTCACGAGAAGAGCCGCTGGAGGACGCCTCAGAAAGACTGACCTTCGATTTGAGGGGGGTGGGGCACCCACTTCACTGCTTGAATCTGATCAATTTTCCAATGTGACCTTTTGCATTGTCAACGAACCCACGAACACAGAACCGACTTATCTCATTCTTCATCCTCGACCGTCAAGAAGTGTGAGCTAATGTGTTTCCTCTGGGCTGAACAGAGCTCCACTCAAACGTAAATGCAATATAGAAACCAGTGAAGCATAAACACATGGCTTCTTGGAAGAACTGGATGAAACCTTTTAATAGGGATGACCAGCATATTTTTATTGGCCTCTCGCATCAGAACAGCATGCCTCGGCGCCTTCAGGTCCACAATTACTGAGCTATTACTCGCTCCACATTCAGTGCACCCTCCCCCCCCCGCCCCCTGACACAAACATTGATTAGTGTCTCAGTTCACTCATTTTTACTCAAACCACTGATGTCAATAAGAGCCAGCCAAGTGTAACCCTGGAAGCTGAAGGAGAGCAGCACAACCCACTTCCCCCAGAATACAGGCTCCTCAGATATCCTTTACTCTCCTCTTACTTAAAAAAAAAGTAATAAGACCGTCACCCTCTTGCACTGGGTGACATGTTCCTTCATCAACATGAACACACACACACTATAGTTTTACTTTGACTCAAGCCTGAGATGTGCAGCAGTAAGTCCGCCACTGAAGATAGTCCCCGACAAATGCATCATTTTTTCATGGGATTTGCCGACATTAAGAGAAATGTACTGAAGAATAAAACCAGCCTCATCCTTTTAAATCAAAATCAGAAAACTGCACTTCAGTGAGAGATGTTCGCTGCTGCTGCTTTGGCTGAGACTGTTTCTCGTTTCTCCCTCTGCACTCTATTTTATTTTTACTTAAAGCTATTTTCTCGACCCTGTGTCTGTGTCCATCACTCCCGTCAAATAACAAAGCTCTCTGAAATCAAAGTCTTAGAGCTTTGTTAGAGACAACATAAGAACACTTCACTCAGGGGAAATGGCACAGCTGAGACCGGCCCTGTCAAACTGAAGTGTTACTGTACCTGCTCATTTCCCTCTGGTCCGAACCGGATCTGAACCAGCATCCCTGAAGCCATAATCAACCTTCTGTAAACCTTTATTTAACGATTACACAACAGTGTAGGTTATTCATGTCGTTTATTCCATGATTTATTTTGGCTGTAGACAAACCTGGTGTGATCCAGACGGAGACAAAATCAGATCCAACTCGGGTCGAGAGCAAATCAAGACTTAGGGTCTTGTTCACTGTTGGCAGTGTCGGTCAGACACAGAATTATTTCACAAACTATCAGATGAGTTACTATGAAATTTTGTACGGACATTCATGGTCTTCCAAAGGATGAAGCCTTGTGACTTTGATGATCCTCTGACTTTGCCTCTACTGCCACCATGAGGTTGGCAATTGTGATTTTTAGTGAAATGTCTCAACAAATAATTGGATGCATACTTGCAACATTCATGTCTTCCTCAGAATCAACTGTAATAACTTTGTGGAATTTCTTCAGGTGAAAAAATGTTCAGTTTATCCAGTTTTTTTGGTTTATGACCAGATACCTGCAAAACTGATGGAATTCCCATCATACCTTGTGTTAATGTTAGCTACAACAAAGTAAGGTAGTGAGCATGGTAAATGTTAGGATGTTAGGACTCAGAGCTTCACTGTGCCAAGGTACAGCCTCACAGCATCACTGTGGTGTTGTTACAAATATATATATTTCTTGCATCCACAGAGATGCTGCGTTGTTCTGATCCCTCCATCATGCAGCAGCTAATCTGGACATAGAACATAACAACATAGAACCTGCACTATAGACTTTAAATACCTTTTTTTCTGATGTTAGGAATAAAATGAACATTAGCTGAAAATGTTTGTTATTATGACGACACCTTTGATATAATATTTGGATGAATGAGAAAGAGAATGGACTCTATAATGTGCTCTAATGCAGTTTTCTGGAACCCGACAATGCATGACTAATCTCTTACATCATATTAAATTACTCAGATGTTGAAATCTGCACAGGTTGATGTGCAGCATCCACAGTCCGTCTAGACAAATCCGGCACATTACTGCAATACATTACATTAATGAAATACAATATATATATGTGTGTGTGTGTGTTTTTGTGTGTGTGCGTGCTTGTGCAGATTACTGCAGCAGTCTGCTGGTGATCCTGAGGGACACGCTGTGTTTGCTTTAGGCTGCTGCTCACATCTCTATATTCATGTGCTGATCCAGCTCCGTGTTTACCCGCAGAGGTTTCTGCAAAGAGTTTCAAGACTGTAGCTGGATGAGATTCAGTCAGTGTGAGCAGCGAGGCAGGATGAACAGTTTGGAACCAGAAATCAAAGACAAAAAGAGAGAAGAATCAATAGCAACTTTCTGTAGTAGAAACGGACTTAATCCTCCAGAGCTCCTCATTCACTGTGTTTACACGCACAATAAACCAATAAATCGGATTAAGACATGAAATCAGAGAAAGTGTTTATATGTATAATGATAATGTGGTTAATGTGAAACATACATGCAGCAGGCCAGTAGTAACTAGATTCATTGCTTCACTCTTCCCTTATTTTTGATATGCATTGTTTTCAGAAAGTATTCAGACCCCTTCAATAAATTGATAAAAATTGCCCATAAATGTACATTCAGCAGCATAATGAAAAGTGAAAACATATTTTTAGACATTTTTGCAAATGTATTAAAAATCAAACACTGAAATCTCTCATTTACTAACGTATTTAGACTCTTTGCTGTGGTTCCACACTGTGGCCAGGTGCATTGCTTTAATAACCCTCACCTGTGTGAACTGGCTGGGCATAGAAAGACACACAGCTGTACGTTATAAGTGCACTTCTGACAGATGACAGTGCTGCTGTTTGTTAGGTTTTGTTTTGAGCCTCTGTAGTGAGAAACCAGTAACCTGGCTGTGTAAACTGACCTATTTAACTCATTGTCAGTTTCTGTTTGACTTTGCATTGGATTACTTGAACAAAATGAGTAAAGATCATTCCTGTCATTCTGCCACACTGCTGTCACAGCAACACTTCACCTCTCCAACGCCCTTTGTAATGTAAATGTGATTAAGTTCTGAACATGACCAAGATATCCATCCTCTCTGCAGGAACTGGGTTTCTCTTCCTGTAATCTCTCCCTCAGTTACAGACATCAGGCTTCTTGTTAACACGATGTTTACGAAATACGATTAGTGCAGGAAGCAGACACTAACCAGATTACTTTAGTGCATCTAAGATATTTTTAAAATAGGAATTACAAAAAGGTCGTATTGGCCGCATAAGAACCTCTTTAACAGATTTGACTCCTATTGGAATAAATATGATGTCGAAATACAGACGATGGACGAAATACATCTGTGTATTACAGTGTATAAATAGAAGATAGAAATGTAAATGGTGTTTTGAGCTACATGCTAATGCCAGCATGCTAACATACTGATGTTTAGCAGATATAATGTTAATCATAATAATGTTTAGTGTGTTAGCATGTTAACATTCGCTAATTAGCACATAGCACAGTACAACTGAGGCTGATGGGAGCGTCATTAGTTTTACAGATATTTGGTTATAAACCAGAATGTTGGACAAATACTAATTTTGATGATGATGACCAGATTATTATTATAATTCATCATGTGGGCACATGAATGTCTGAACCAAATTTAATGGCACAGTGGCTGAGATTTTTTATTCAGAACCACAGATGTCAACCTCATGGCGATGCTAGAGGAAAAGTCAGGGGATCATCAAAGTCAGATTTGTCCTCTGAGGATCATGAATGTTCAGACTTTTGTACCAATCTATCCAATATAGAAATCTCACCAGAAAACTGAAAACTTTGACCTAATGGTAGCACCGCATGACAACTCAGGGGATCAGAGTTACTCGGGTTCATCCTCTAAGGACCTTGAATGACATTTCATGGCAATCAAGCTAATAGTTGCTGAGATGTTTCAGGCAGGACGAACAGACATAGAGCCATGCCAAAAGTATGGCTAAAAATAACGATAATATGGCGAATATATCAAGATCCAGAGGAAACTCAAGGTATAAGTACACCTATATACAAATAGGTATATTAAAAAGACAGGTCCCTTCAGCGGCAGGGTTAACTCTCCACACAGTTCAGTGTCCTGCCTTTCTGTTCGCCTGCTGAGTGTGGAGCATGGATGATGCTCTCTGCCAGCCATCTCTGCATCTCTGCCTCACTCAGAGAGCTTCTGTCTTCCTGTGCTTCAGTGATATCACCACATCAGGAGAGAGAGAAATACACCGTGACGAGGAGAGAGAGCGTGCCAACAGAAAGAGAGAGAGCGGAGGCTTCACAGCAGAGAAACAGTCTGAATCTGTGACAGACGCGAGACTGAAAGAAATATGGAAATTTGGGTTATTTATTAGCAAAGTTTAATTAGGTAATTAATGGAGGATGCTGAATTATTCATGGCATTTCCAGGAAAGCTAGAATAAAGCAGGACAATGAGAGTGAAATCACAGACTGTAATGATTCCTTTACTTGGAGGATGTTAGAAAGGTGATAGACCCGTTAGATATGTTAAATATTCCAGCTAAAACAGGCCGCATGGAGCCACAGAGAAAACATGCTGGTGTGTGGTGTTAAAACAAGTGTAAGATCCAGGAGGCTGTCAATTTATGCACCCTAAGCGGATTGTGATACCGAGACAATGACATAATGGGAAATTATGCAGAGCTACAACTACAAATTGCACAAGTTTAACTAACTCTAAGTGGCGCTGCTCGCATTTGAAATTCATTCTACAAAAGCCAGTTGTGCTTAAAAATTCAAATGCACATTGAGAATGAATGAATGAACACCTGAATCTGCAGTTCATTTTATCAGTTGCATCATGCAGCTGTTTTCAGTGTTTCCATTACAAACAGCAGCAGGACAAAGTCAGAGAGCAGCTGGTGAACATAGTGGAGCGTTTAGCGGCTAGAGTTAGATATTTCCCTCAGGAGCTGGTGGAGACTAAAAACAGAGCTAATAGAGAGTACTGGACTTAGATTCATCAGGTGGACACAAACACGACTCCACGTGAATTATAATGTCACACTGTAACTGCTAGATGTGTAAATAAGCAACTGTTTGTGAATCAGTTCACCACGCAACCTTAAAAGCTGATGGCTATTCCTTTAAATTTCTTAGGGGTTTATTATCACCGCCTGTAACGTTCACGCCATTACTCTCACTAGAACCTTGTCTCAAACAGTCCTTCATTTCTTTGAAGGGCCACTCCACAGATTTTTTTTCACACATCAGGCTCGGTTGAGTCTTACTCAGCTGTTGTGTAATAGTTCTGTGGCTCCGGACGGAGGCACAGCGGATCCACATGTAGGATCCATCATTCTACAGACTCTGACAGACTCTTTTTTTTTTTTTTTATCTGTCTCTCTTAAGTCCCTCATCTTTATGGAAGTGCAAGACTAAATCACTGGAGTACACCTTTAAGATAGATTTCTATCGACCACTGATTGATTATGAAATGTTTAGACACTGCTATTCGTGAAGCTTGTATATTACAAACATACACACAGCACCGATGTCAACAAACAGACGCACTTATTTCTACTCTTTACATAACGCTAGCAGCCGGAGACCCGTGTGGGAGGATAGATGTGCACCAAGATCTATCTGCTTTTTTAAAAGTCCTTGCTCAGAGCTCAGTGAACACTCAGTTCCATTTTTTCAGCTCAGTACATCCTCTCTCTCTTCTGAGCTGTTGTGTGACCCAACTAAGCTTCAGTATGTGCTGAATATGCCACAGTAAATTCTGGTGACACAAGTGTTTTCACTGTAAATACTGAGCATTGATCCAGAGAGCAGACACATTCACACACAGATCCACATCACCACTGGCTCCATTCACTCCACACCGCGGGGCGTGATCTCATATTCCCCCAGCAGATAGTGTTGATTCTCACATTCGGCCCTCATTGATTCCCACCCTGACATGCGGCCTGCATATGAGAGCCTGATCAATACAAGCTGTACCGTCTCCAGCTCCCCAGATATCATCCAAAGCATTTGTGGACAAAAGGGGACAATAGAGACGCCGCGAAGAAAGGACATGTTGTCAAACTCAGACTGAATGCAATCTGATCTTCTGTGTGTCAGAGCGACTGCAGACTGGCTGCAGGGGAACGGACATGGGCGATAAGATGATAGGCAGGCAGCAACATATTAAATCCCTCCGTCTATAGACTCTGATACCATCACGACTCAGAGCTGGCAATTACCGTCCCCATGCGACAAAAACAGATCGATGGTGGTGGACACGTGTCGCACAAACAACTTGTACTCGCTGGAACATAACTGCTGCAAAACAAGTTTGAACATAGTCTCAGAAATTTGATGAACTCCGACTGACCTTTGACCTCTGCCGAAAACTGAGCGGTGTGCCTGGCCTCAAACAGCTGCAGCTCTTTGTTCAGGTCACAAACAGTCAGATCAACACTCCAGGAGCGCAAACCTGAAAAAACAAAAAGAACAAGAACAGTGCTCATCAAAAGTGGGACATACTCAGTATCTGACTGTGCTTCTTTTGACAGCACCTTTGTCATCAGAGAATCACCTGACTCACACCTATGGCCCTTTCTCTTAGTCAGTATCTGAGGTCCTCTGTCATTTTGTGCAGTCGGCTACTAAAAACCTTTAAAACTGATTCTAGATTGTGCATTTATACAGTAGGTGAATGGGAGTTGTTGTTCCTTTTGATACCTTGAATATCACGTTATCCTCAGTTTATAGTAAGTAAAATAACAATGCAACAACAATAACAACAGAGTGACCTCATGTCTAAACTAAACACTCACACATGTATCTCCATAGAAAAATTGGAGTTGTTGGTCTGAGAAGAATCTGTCACAAGGCTCCAGTTTTCACAGGGAGTTAGTGAAATAACTTTTACAACTAAAACAAAGGGGAAACAGTGGAAGTGTCTGACTGGGGGTGCACGAAATATTCAGCAACACTGCCACATTTTACACACAGTAAATTAAGGTTTCGTGAAAATTATTATTTACAGATATCCAAAAACATGTTGAGGAATTTGGGGAGCTTGGGACTCAGCTTGATGCAGTATCATGGGATTTTGTTGATGGCTTTTACTCAAGTACTGTACTTAAATACAGATTTTAAGTGCTTGGGTATTTTCATTTTATGATACTTTATACTTCAACCTCACAATATGTCAAAGGAAAATGTTCTACTTTTTTCTTCCCCCGTCACATGGACCAAAGAAGGATCCAGTAAATTTTGGTGTGGATCTGGTGAAAGGGGCAGAGAGGCGACAGCCAGGGCTGCAGGCATTATGTTTTCAGGTTGTCCATCCTTCATATTCTTGTCAACACAACATCTCAGGAACGCTGCGATGGAACTTATTCAAATTTGACACAAACATTTGCTTGGACTCAAGGACAAACCGATTAGATTTTGGTGTTCAAAGGTCAAGGTCACAGTGATCTCACATTCTTGTGAATGCAATATATCAGGAATGCCCAGAGGGAATTTCATTGGTGGTCAGAGGTCAAAGGTCAAGGTGACTGTGACCTCACAAAACATGATTTTGGCCATAACTCACAAATTTATGCACTAATTATGACACAATCTAACTGAAATGTCTATAAGGATTAAATAAAGCGATGACATTTTATATCCAAATGGTCAAATTTCAACTTCACTGTGACATCATAATGTTCTGCAAATTATCGGCTATTATTCAATGCTGTAAATCAGGAAGGCGAGATTCTGACCACATTTCCTGTAACTTGGGTGGTTGGCGGAGGGATACAACCACGAGGTAGTGATTCTAGTTTCTTCATATTTATGGTGTTAAGATCTATGACTTTGTACGATTTGGCCTGGGCAGAGGTATTCGCTCACTCAGTGCAGGTCTACTTTCTTTTCAGATTAATATTTTTTCATGTAAAACATATGATGATCTTATAAAATATGATGTAGAACTATATTGTTAAATTACCCAGTGGTGTATAAACTACCTAGAGCTGGCTCCACATTGACAAACTGTAACAATAAAATGCTGCTTTCATGTATTAATCAGTAACAATAAACAATTTATCAAACAGTACAGAAAATATCAAATTGAAAGGAGCCATTCTGCGTAATGAATACTGCTGGTTTCCTGTACTATTACTTTACTAACATGTTGAAATCAGGACTTTTACCCGGAGTCTTTTATATGATGATGTTTGTAGTTTTAATTTAGTGAAGGATCAGTAATAATTCTTCCTCTTCTTGACAGCTTATAAGAAACTGAAGCCTTTTTCTGACAATATCAAAGTGTCGGGGATTGAAGCTGCCACATTTTACGAATATTGGATGACTGGCATAACGTTTTTATGTTAGAAAATTTAAACTTTCAGATATCTGAATCTGCTTAAAAGTACTTTTTTTCTGACAGTTAGGGTTAAGCTTTTAGTGAATTTAACATGTTAATGGTTTCTCTGCTCAGACTTAGAAGTTACTCCCTGCAGCCTCTGGGCGTCTGACCGCTCCTCTGCTGACCTACCTTGTGAGATCTGTGTCCTGGCAGTGTCGAGGTGATAGCTGCTGGAAATCTCTCCGAACACAATCAGCATGCGATAGTTTCTGTGCTGGAATGCAGCTGCGGCGTGGTGCTGTCCATGGTGCTGAACGGACTCCTCCGGCTCCGCTCGCTCCACTGAGGCAGCTGCTGCGGTGGGGATTTCCATGGTAACAGTGCCACCAGTGGATACTGAGCCCTTTTCCATCTCCATGACAACTGCATCCGGAGCAAGCACCATGACAATGCAGGATGAGGAGGGAGGAGTGGTGGGCGTGACTCCATGCTTGGTAAATATGTGATTGGTTCGCAGGTTATGTGGCTATTTGATGTCACAACGTTTTATTGGACAAGAGGAAAAGAGGGATATGAAAATTTATGTTGATCATATTTTCTATATGACATGGCTGAAACACACTATCAGTGATGTGGACAATGGAGAGGGTGATGATGATGAAGAAGACAGTGAAGATGTTTTTATATGAACTATGTAACTGACAAATTATTTTTCAGTTTATTAAAAATCAAAGATCAAGAATCAAATGTGTGAAAACATCCACACGACTCTCAGTGAGCGCTTACAGCAGGGAATTGTTTTTAAAGATGATTTTTGGAGGTTACTGAGTGTCACCAGTGTCACAGTGTCACAGTTTTCCTCGTATTGTTCTGATTTTGAAATTCGCTGCCTGACAAAAGAGACTGAAAATAAGATGTTTTGTGGCACACAAAGGTTCTATTTATATCAGTGTCACTGCAAGTACCAGGCAATGTGCTTTGGTTACTAAACTGACAGCTCTTTGTTCCCATCAGGAGTAAAAACAATGCCTCATCTGTGCAGAGTAACCGTGACAACAAAGGCTCACAGTCAGCAGAGGAAAGCTGTTATTTTAGGCTTTGCGAGACATTTGAATAAACTCATTCTACAACACAAAAGCTGCAAGTTGTAAATACATTCAAAACAAATTGGGCAGTATAAATCTGTGTATGTGTGCACACTCAGTAACAGATTTAACCTGCCTCAGTGTACCACAGGACCAACCACCACAGCTGCACTCCTGATTGAAACTGATTCTGAAAAGTAACCTATGACTGATCATTTTAATGTTCATACTACGGCGCTAAAAATATTTGCACTTGAGACTTCATGACAAATTTTCTATGGGGATGCTGATGGATGACAGTTGCCCTGCACTCCAAGTTGGAGCAAAGAGAAGGAACATACAAGGGTGGAGAAACTGCTTCTTTTGTTCTAGCATCTGCTGATATGAGACCTCTCTTGAGTTAGCAGCTGTTGTTAGACACATAATTTAAACTTATAGCCCCATTGAGGTTTTGTGATGGTTTTATCTTGAAGCTTTTTACCATGAACTTGCAATGCGTTATACACAAACTTCCTTCAGCATTATTTCATTTACTCACTGTTAGAGTTTAATGAGAAGGTGATTGTCCAAAGGGTCTGAGGGAAAGTTGGTCAACATTACATTAATTATAAGATATACATAAAGATTTAAGCCACGAGCTTTTACCTATGCTATAGCACCAGGGATCCAGTGTTGCTCAGTCTACCACTTTGGTCCACACATGTACAAACAGTCATGGTCACCAGAGGATGATTGATTGATCGACTGGTTTCGGTGATCACCTGACTTTGTTTTATGGCAAAAATCCCTTAAAAACTAATGACGTTTCGATCAGTCTCAGCTGTACCATATGTTTATTCCTATTTAGCAAATCTTAGCATGCTAATGCCCTAAGCTAAGATGGTGAACATGGTTGTTAAACATCAGTATGTTAGCATTTTCAATGAGACTAGTGTGCATGTAGACTCTTGTGCAAAATGAGATTGAGTGTGTGCTGAAGTGCAGATTACAGTATATTTCACATCATCTGTCTTCCTGTTAATACAGTGTGTTTGGAGCATGAACCCACTGCTACTTGATAACCTGCTTTTTATCCTGCAAGATGATGGACGTGATGCTACTGGACGTCCCTCTGCAAAAGAAATCAAGGCAAGAATTTGACAGAATACAGAAATCTCTTCTTCTTTTCATTCTCACAACATAAATGTGATTAAAATGTCTTATTTTTAAGAAGAAACCTCTCCTAAAAATGTAACTCTAATAGGAAAAGATACTGTATGATTAGTCTCAATCATTTAAATCTCCTCCTACATCAAGTAACTTTACATCCTGGGTTTTAATGGGTCTGTCGTCTGCTCTGTCCCTTTCAAAGCTGGCTCCTCTTCACATGTCCTGTTTTCCAGAGGCTTTGGTACTGTAGCTGTGGCTGATGTGCACTGACATCTCCTGCTGTGGTGATGGATGACAGTGGGCTTTAATTTGGCTCTTCCTTGAGAAAATCTCCCTCCTCGGGAAGATGTGTGTGTTACCAGGAGTGAGTCAGCACTCCAGAGCGTCTGCTGACCTCTGCTGGAAACACGGCGAGCTACAGGAGCACATTCCCTCCCTAATACATGTCCACAGTTTGCAAACCAAGAACCCAATTACAGATAATAATAGTAATAATAATAATAATAATCATTTCAGTTCAACTGCAAACAATTTGATAACAGATGAAATCAGCTCTCTTTGGAATCGCTGGAGAAGCATTGTTATAAATTAAACATAGAGTTTTTGTTTTAAATGAGGTTGTAAAAGATTATGAAATGAGACAATGACAAAGAAAATGTGTGATGTGACCTTATGAAAATCTAATGATTAAACTGGCAAATGATTCTTATTGGCTCATTTAGCACCAATGTACATTCAGTTTAAAATCTTTATGTATGTTATATTAACATATAATAATATTTTACAACCGTGTATGGGGGGGGGGGGGGGTCACTGAACACTTTAACTGTTGTCACTAAAAACTCTACTTGCTTTGACTGAGCTGGGCATATAAATTATTATTTATTTTTACTTTCAAATCCCTCCGTTTTTTCGGTTTATTAACACACATTATGAAATTGATCTGCAAAGTTTAGGTCCAATTAGATGTAATCATGGAATAAATTTGCCTTTAGAATAATACAAACGTGCCGTTTATATGAATTGGACATAGCTGGGTGACCGATTACAAATGCAAGAATTTCATATGTTTCAGTTTAATTTGACTCTTTTCTATCACACGTAAAAACACTGAACGTCTGACAGTAGAATGTATTTTATTTCTTTGCTAAAAAAGTTATTCTGAAGTACAGTTTGGAAAAAATGCCGGAGTTAAATTTTAGTTTTTCTAAATGAATCTAATCGTAATGACGGTCCGTGTGAGGCAGCCGAGTTTGACTCCGGAGGAAATGAGCATGGTATCTACATTAAAAAATGCCTTTGCATCTTTACGTGCCATGCGTGTGTATTCCACACCCTGACTCTCAGCAAAACAGAGGCAAGGGAGGACTGAGCGATGTTGGACGCGTTATTATTGCAACCAACG
Source organism: Seriola aureovittata (assembly GCF_021018895.1). Classification (NCBI taxonomy): domain Eukaryota; kingdom Metazoa; phylum Chordata; class Actinopteri; order Carangiformes; family Carangidae; genus Seriola; species Seriola aureovittata. The sequence goes on from NC_079364.1 coordinate 5,543,126, forward strand.
GGACAGTGAAACAAATTGGGAAAAGCCAAGCGCAGACATATTGATTTCCAAGGTAAAGCTCTTTATGTTTCTTTTTTTTTTTTTCTTTTGCATTGCGGTGAAATAGAGACAAACAGTGGCTGGTTGGGACCGCGTATACAGCAGCATATGCTCCCGGTGTGTGTTTCAGTGTCTGTTAGCTCCAGCAGAGGTGGCTCAGATTAGACATTTTGGGTAGTGGCTGCGCATTTCTTAATGTGGGTGTCAGCTCGACCTGCAGAAATGACGACGTAACGCTGAACTTTGCGGTGCCAGTCGGTAATACGTTTGCCTCCAGGAGGCTGAAGCCCACCAGCATCCATTCAAATGATATTTCCTAAGATTTGTTTTCATGAATAGAGCCACTACATCTGGCTTTTGAGCAGAATCAGGTGTTCATTATTGCATTGTTGCCGGCCAGGATGTCTCCACCTTGGTGTTTCCATATTGAAATGCCGGTCAGTAATGTCCCTGCTGCTGCTGCTTTCCTGTAAAGCAGAGCTGTGGTCAGGCCCATGGCTGCTGTTTGGCAGGATGCACCTTCAGCTGACTTGGAGCAAAATAGAAATAGACCCAGAGGCGAAAAACACACAAACAGGTTGCAAAGAGAGAAGCATCTGTGTGCTGAAATCATGAAAATTTGGGTTCTGCACACACCTGCAGAGAAACTACCATCTGTACCCTTCTATAAAAAAAAAAAAACAGTGATGTTGCTGAATTCTGTCTGTACAGAGTTAAAATGACCTTCTGCATCATGGTAATTGATCTCGTGTGTTGTCATCACAGTGCCTGCCATATCATGTGATACCTTCAGCATCCTTCTAATGCCCCTTTAAAATGTATTCATACAGCAGGTAGCTAAACTTTACTGTTAAGTTTAAAGCATCTGTGCCAGTGATGACTTACTCAAGGTGTTTTCTCCGGTAAAGTGCAACTTTGATTTTCGGTTCAGATTTTTAAGACTTGCTGAGCAGCAACTCACTCTCTCAGTAGCCTCAATCAGTCAAGTGATTTATACTTTCTCTGCTAATAGTAGGCTACGTCTGTGATCTGTATTTGCATAGACTGCTGTGTTACAGGAAATGTGGTGTCTCCATGGAAACTGGGGCTGTCAAATGATGAAGATAAAGTAATGTTCGTGTTTCAAAGGCCGCCTGTTAATCTTCAAAGCTGTGAGCCCACATCACACCATTAAAAGCTCATTAGGAAATGCATCCAATCTAACCTGTGCTTGTTGGCAATTTTAATCTCTCAGACTCAGTCACACTCACGGGTACGGACAGAGATTCATATCTGTGATGACTTCAACATAGAGGAGAGGAGGAGGGTACGCTGTGGTACTGTGATAGACAAATAGAGTAGATGGACCTGATTTAAATCTGTCAATCAGAGTTTGTGTCCGTCTGGTATTTCATATAAAGAGTGGCTCAGATGCTCTTTCATTACACCTTAGACTCTCATGCAGTGACTACGTTGCAAGACTCCCCTTCTGTTAAGATTTTTCTTTCAAATTTGCCTCAATAATGATTAAAATATGGAATCAGATAGCTGGGCATATGTAGGAGCTGTAACAGCAGGCAGAAAGAAATCTGTGCAAAAACACTAAAACATGCAGACACACTCAATGACTCTTCAAGCTGAGGGAGATGATCGTGAAAAAGTTAACCTATATATCATTTTGCTGGAGTCCCTGGAAGCGCCTCAAGGACCCATGAAGGTCTCTCAGATCCCACTGCGGGATGCAGTGGCCTAGATTTCTCCCTTTTATATGATTTATCATTACAGATTGTAAAACTGCACAGTATAACATGTAAAACTTTGCAGTGTCTTTAACAAGAAAAATAAACAACAAAACTGAAGACATTACGGAATACAGGGTGTCATAAATATATGAAGAATCAAATAAAGTGAGGAAACAAGAGGCAGTTAAAGATGTATTAGAATTGAGAGCATTTACTGCAGATGGGATAAATGAAGAATTGAACTTGTTGCATGTAATTTACCAATAGTTAAAACCAATAGTTAAAAGGTTATTGAATTATCTGAACAAAAGACAACTTACAAAGGGATAGCCGACCATACGTAAGACATATGTATGAAAGTTAAACAAACAAAACATCTGATTATTTTATTTCATAAGATTTCTCTTTGGGCAACGCATCATAGTATTTAAAATTACAAAAATATTGATATTTAATGAAATTAAGAAAATACTAAACTAGACATCATTCAGCAGGCGACAAGGTGCTTTCATCATTTCAAATCATATTAAATGTAAAAATAAGTGACACTGAAGTAAACAATCAATATTTACCTGTAAAAAAGATATCAAATACTAAAATAAACAATTAATTTTTTAAAAAGCACCCTGCAACCTTAAAACTAACCAACATTCTCGCGAGATGTCGTCACCCCACATGGACCAATGAAATCGCTTCCGGCAAGTTTTGCCGCGAGAAGCGGAGCCGAGCTGGAGGAAGTGTTTAGTTTTTAAAGAAAACAGAAAGAATCTGGATACATTAATAAATGAATTAAAACTTTGGTAACTTATTAAGTTCTCGGTTAAACGACACGGCTCCGTATGTGTGGTGAGGTTTCTTCGGTGCACGCCGACTCTGAAGTGGGCAGAGACTTTCTTTGTTGTTGGGCGGAGCACCATCTGCTAGCCTACTTTAGCTAACATGCTACCACCGGGTAGTGTGTGGTAACAATGACCTGCTCTGCTCTCACATACCTGCGTTCGTTGTCTCACTGCTGCTCGGGCAGCTAACACCCGCCCGACTCCTGTCCTCAGCCCGACCTCATGGATCCCGGTGGAAGTGATCTGGACTCCAGCCTGCCTCAACCCGAGAACCCGTGTCTGATCGTGGAGGACTCTCAGCCGGACAGCGTCGCTTTGGAGGACGACCCCGAGAGCAGCTACCGAGCTTTGTTGGCCCGTCGCCTGTCCAGCCTGCAGCCCACCGCCCGCAGCCCAGTTCTGGTAAGCTGCAAACTGATCGTACCAAGTAACTAACTTCCAAGACTCTTTGTTTACAGTGTCTACTCTTGCGATTATGAGCAGGCTGAGCCATGGTTTTACTTATCAAACAGTAATTGCACTTATTGCACAATAAGACAAACAAATGTAGGTTACTGGGCAGCAGTGGTGGAAGAAATGGTCACATACTTTGAGTAAAACTATCGATACCACAAACATGCACCACTGCAGGTAAAAGTCCTGTAGCCAAAAATATGAATTAAGTATAACAGTACAGACGTATTGGCAAGATGCACTTAAAGTGATAAATGCAAAAGTTGCCATTATGCAGAACAATAGCCCTTTATGAGTGTTATATTATTACAAAGTCTATATTTGAGTTGTAAGTACTTATGCATCAGTGTATAAGCAGTATTTGTTGCACTGTTTAAACTTATTTACTGGTTAATAGTTCATCTAACCTACTTGTCTTTTGAATGTGGGGGGGAAACTTGAGCTCTGAAAGCATCCTGGAAATCCATGCTGACATATAGAGAACATGCAAACTCCTGACAGGGAGGCCTGAGCAGGCTGGTTGTTCAGACCATCTTGCTGTGCTGTGAGGTGGCAGTGCTCACCCCAGATGGCCAGATCCTTTAGCTATATCTGAATCTCTGAGCCTTTTTGCTCATCGGCATTGCAATTTTGATTCCCCCCCTCCTGTCAGCGAGGAAGCAAAAGGTAGAGTGTCCATTTCACAGCAGCCCTTTGATCTTATTTAGTTAAATTTGCTGTTTTATTTACTGTCATTCGTTATTATCTGTATGTCTCTTGGAGTGTGTTTTGCACGTGATGTTGCTGCTTGCCTCTGAGTTATCTATCCAAACTTTGTTCTTTGCCCCTTTTTGGGTCACGAGTAAATAAATAAAACTAATAAATAAAACCAGACCAAGGGCAAAACATTTTTTTCTTTTTATGTAATAAAGACTGTTTGAACTAACTTGGTGTGTCGTGTGTTGGACAGTTTGTTGCTCTGTGGAACATGGTTAGGATTAGGGTTAACCCCAGGGTTTTTTTTTCTCTCCCAGGAGCTGATATCTTCACCACTAGGAAGCAGATGCTCTCAGACTGACAGCCAATCAGAGAGCTCCCAGAGTAACAACCTAGCTGAACCCGGTCAGTGCTTTTATAACAGCATGGATATAGCATAGACACATGCAGTATATCACTTATTTTATATATATATATACACAAAAATAACACTGCTGTATTCTTTATTTAGGGATCCTCACGGCAGCCAACCCGAGTTCAGCGTTCCAGGAGGAGAGTCAACTTCTGGACATCTGCCCTCCTGCAAACAAAAAGAAGTATGTGGCATTTTTTGCAGACTGACGCTGCTCAAGTGCAGAGAGCGATAAAGTGTTTTCATTCTGCTTCCTGTTGTTTCAGGTGTGCACCAGAGGAAACTGATATGGATTCTGGAGCTGACTCTACCACGCACTGCATTCAGTCTGAGGGTAGGAGGTCTTCTCACATATTAAGGAAGCATGACATCATAGAACGTAAAGCATGAAATATTATCTCATGTGTTACTAAACATAACGACGTCTGTATGTCTGTGTTTCAGAGGGGACCTCTCAGTTTGGTTTTCTTGAGCTTTCTCAGAGTCAGGATCTGCGTGGAGAAGAGGTGAACAGTCAGGAGGACATGACTCCTCAGCCAGACAGTGAGAGACGCACCAAATCAGGTATTAAGACTTTTATTTGTAGATGTTGTCTTTTTTTATTCTTGTTTGTATTTCTCTAATCTCATTTGAACTGATAGAGAGAACATGCACATCTCAAATGATTTCAGCATTTATAGGGCTGCAGTCGGGCCTGGTACTGGGGTAATTTGAGAAATTCAGTTTGAAGGCCACTGACGTGTGACAGATAAAAGGAAAATCCTCGACAGATGAGTGGAGAAACTTTCATATAGGACACAAGTGGTTACTCTATGGTTTCATGCAAATGATGTGAATGTTATGCTGTGGCCTTCACAGTTACCAGATCCCAGTGACAAGGAGCATTATAGATTGTTACTGAGGAACTTAGTGTGTTTTTTCTCTCAATTTGTCACCCTCCCAGTGCGTCTCAGTGTCATTTACACTTGGCTTTGCAGCCGTCTGAACTATTTCATCAGCTCATAATGCATAAATGAAGTATAAACAGGATTAAAATATCCCCTGGCACGGCTACAAATTCCTGCCTGCTCCAACACAACCACTTAACTTATACTATGATGCTGCTGGTAAAATGCATACACGTACAGTGTGTGTCTGGGTTAGAGCAGAAATAAATTGTAAATCCCACTGGATGCAGCATGACTGCAGGGTGCCACAGTTCATTATCCGGTACCTGATCACAGTATTCATACTGACATCTAGCTCTGTAGCTGCTAAAGCTTTAAAAGACTCAGTGTAATCTGTACTTGCATTTCATCAGCAGCAGCAGCAGAGCAGAACATCAGCTCCAGGACTTCAGCGAGTCAGGACAGCAAGTCTGTGAGGTACATGTCCGTGTGGTGTTTTAAATTCTACATTCAGTGGAGATGCACATGCTGAGCGAGTGTTGACAGTCTTTTGTGCTTCTTCAGATCTGAGGTGAGCTCCAGCAGCTCCTCTGACTCTCCGGGTCAGTCGGGCAGGCAGCTGAGTGTCCAGGTTCTGCTGCACTCGCAGGGCTTCCAGGCCTCTGGTGAGCAGGACCGGCATGACTCTGAGATCCTGTCCTCGCAGGAGGACCTGTTCGACGCTGACAAGACAGGTACCTTCATACATTCATGGCACACACAAAGGTACTTACAGGATCATGCTGGTGTTTATCTTCGTTCTAACCATTCACTGAATATAAAGTCATTTCATTGTGGAGTAAAAATCAACCCGAGTTACTTGAGATAAGCATGAAGACCACTGACATTCTTTTATTTGTCTGAATAATTTGATCAGATAAGCTTTCCAGTGTGATGTATTTATATACCGAGAGGAGGCTTCAACATCTGAGACCTAACAGTCAGCAGCCGAGTTGAGGGTTAATACTGTGAGATAATTAAATCAGGGAGACAAATGGTGAGAAAACATGGATGTATTTCAAGGGAATGTGATAATTTCTTGCTCTAACAAGGTTTGTCATTTGGCACCTGACACTGAAGTTTTGGTTTGCAAAGCTTTTCACCAGCACATGAACATCAAATGGGCAGATCTTTAAATTACATACAGGATAACCAAACTTTTGACAAAAACAAAGAAGGTTTGTTCATTTTGATACCAAAATAAAAGCATCAGAATGACAGAAAAAACACTTAAACAAAACTGTGGAAATGATCAAGTGATTTGTAGCAGATTGGCTAAAACCTGTGTGTCTGTGTCGTTTTAAGGGTTACTTCTTACAGGAGAGTGCTGTTGTCAGTCCAGTTATCCACATGCTGTCTTTTATAGTAGTTGAAACTTGGACTATAGTCACGCGTCACCTTTGTGTCGCTCTCAGGTGCTGCGGTTGACAGCACAGTGTCCGAGCCAGAGCAGCAGGGTCACCCCACCTCGACACCTGCCCACACCCTGCGACTGCTGCATCTCTCTGGACAGGGATCACTGGTGCAGGAAAGTCTGTCCCAGTAAGTCATGAGAGTGCTTGTACGCTTGGTAACCATCCACACACAGGTCAGCCCAGTAAATCACACGATATTCATTCATGCTTTGCCTCCTTTATCCCAGGAGCTCGGTCGATTATGTCGCTCCAACCCCAGACCACTTCACCCACACTCCCTTAATTGTTCCAAGCTCGCCGACCGGACCGGAGAATGAACACGGTAAACGACTAAATTAAAGGGCTGAATTTAAATCTGAGAGCAAGTCGGCTGGTGATTAGAGCTAAAATAAAAATTGTTTGCTTCATCAGGTGCTGATGAACCGATGGATACTTCGTTGCCCCCAGAAGATGGAGCAGGGGACAGGGAGGAACAGCCGATGGAAACGGAGACCACCTCTAAGCCGCACCCATCCGCTTCTACGCCTGTATCCCAGAATTCCCCTGGTTTTGTGTTGGAGCGCAATATCTCTTTACCCTCCCAGCCAGATTTCTCTCATGTATGTGCTTCATTTCTATTCTGTTTAATCAGTTAGCATCTTTATTTATATATTTATTACTTTTAGAGCTGCTACACATCTTTTTTTCATAATTGATTTCCTTGTTGATAAATTTTAAAATAATTGATTAACTGTTGGGTCTGTAAAATATCATGCCCATCACATTTTTCCCAGAGCTCAAAGGTGACATCTTCAGATTGTCTTGTCCGGCCAACAGCTGATGTGATCACAAGTTCAACTAAATCTGTGAGGAGACTCGCAATTGGATTGTGATTCTATCCAAAAAGATTGTCATATGATCTTTCTGTCAGGTCGTAGTTGCAGCCTCAGTCTATAATTTACCTTGTGTTGTTTTTTTTTTCTGTTTTCCAGGACGTGTTTGTTCCCACACAGAGCCAGGAGGCTCCACAGCAGTCGGAGAAGAAGTCGACATCTTTGCCTCGTGAGACACCGTCTCAACATCTGGAGTCGACTCCTTTCAGTTTGCCTTTGCAGCTCTCTGAGAACACGGAGAGGTGTAGTCCGGCTCAGCAGACCTCAAGACAGATTGAAGAGGACAGTCAGGCCACGCAGATCGAGGAATTGGAAGAGCCACCCGGCGTCGACACCAGCGACTCTGTGATTTCACGCTGCGATCAGAGGAGCGAGAGCAACGGCGCCCCCTCACAATCACAAACCGCCACCAGTTCAAAAGCTTCCACCTCTGCTGTATCACCAAAGCATCACAGCGAATGTGCCAAGGCTGAACAGACCAATCTGTTGCAAAAGTCCGACGTGCACAAAAAGACAGCAACTTCTCTGAATGTACAAAATGTGAATGTAAAAGACAGTAAGAGTGACTGCAAAGAGGTGAGCTCTGCTGACGCGGTGTCCTGCTCTCAGCCGAAGCTTGATGCCTCTGATCTGACTGTTAACAGCTGTGTGCAGGAGACGCCCTCAGACACTACACCCTGCAGTCTGCCCTCACAGTCCATGATCTCTCAGACATCTGCTGTGGATGTGGTGAAGAGTTCTGTGGATGTAAGAGGAGGGGGAACTGCAGAGAGCCAGTCTGTAGAATCACAGCAGTGTGGAAAGGTTGGTAACAGCCAGACGGACAAAGACGTGATGGGTGCACGTGAGCAGGGTGACGTAGAAGAGGAAGAGGTGGTGATGGAAGAGGAAGAGGAGGAGAGTGCAGGGGGAGGCGGGGCTTCGGGAATGGCTCTGGCCCTTTCCCAGAGCCAGCTGTTGTCTCCTGAGCCCATGGAGGAGGACAGTGAAGACGGGGGAGCGGACAGCGTCATCGTGGTGACAGACAGCGAGAGAGACTCCCAGATTCAGAAGAAAGACGTGACGCCACAGTCAAAGAACAACAGCTCCCAGCCAATCAGAGATACTGTCTCCGCCTCCACCAACGGCCACGAGTCCCGGCCTCAGACGAAGGAGGCGAACGCGGCTCCTGATAGGTTCTCCCAGACTGAGAAGGCGGGGCCTGAACCAGAGGGGCTCAAAGACAAGAGTCTCGGTGATAGTTCTGGAGGTGAGCTGGGTGCAGACGTCCTGTATCTCACAGTCAGCAAAGAGTGATTCCCAGCACTTGGTTAGTGCTACATCCACACTACTACGTTTTAGTTTTAAAACGCATCTCTGTTACTACGTTTACTCCTGGTGTCCACACTACTCTGGAGTTTTCAAACGCCTAAAACAGAGACCGTTGGAAAACAATGAAGTAGACACACAGTCACTCACTGATTGGCTCTTATCAGCCTCGAGTAGTGGTGACATCAAAGGAATCATTTTAATAGGGCTGAGAGTTGGAGGTGAGAGGTGACAGCCAGAGAGCTGGAAAAACATCGTCTCTGTTAGTTAATGGCTTTAATGGGAACAATATACTGAAATAGATCAAATCTGTTTCTAATGATGCTTTTCTACTGCAGAAATTTCCTTCCACTTCACACTTCCCAAAGAAGGGGAGCTGATTGGTCCTGCTGTTGGTGCCACACCCCCTCTGATCAACCAGCTGAAGCAGACGCTGAGACACAGCACTCCCATTGGTGCGTTCAAACTTGAGTTGCACGACAGACTTTTCTACTCAATGTCAAGTAGCGTAACGTGATCTGACGGCGAACCACGTCCATGTTTTTCTTTCCATCCAGAGATCACTTCCTTCTCTGAAAAGTCAGACATGGTGGGTGACGTCTCTGCGGATGTGGCGATGGCTGCCAGTGACATCGTGTCAGGGGAGAGCGGCGAGGACACGGCGGAGAAGGGGGACGGGAAGCTGAGTTTGAGGATGAAGCTGGTGACCCCCGTTGAAGAGGGCAGCTCGGAGCGCTTCAGCCTGCAGAGTAAGAACCTCGTGCTCCACGCGGGGCGCGCGCATCTTCTGAGCAGTGACGAGACGGTATCCATGGAGACGCAGCATTCTCTCGTAACCCTCTCAGTAATATATTTCTTTCCACCAGAGCCAACACTATCAGAGGAGGATGGATCTGTCGTCAAGGTTACCACTGTTTCCAAGGCTGTAACCAGGTAACTTTCCACTCTCTTTATTAACTGAGCTCCTTCGTAACTGTGTTTCTGCTTTTGCTTTCAGTCCCTTGAGAGTGAGAAGTAGCTGAAGGGCGTTCTGCAGTTCAGTTCTTCAGCCGCTGAAGCCTCGTTCACACTGATGTATCAGGCTGTCTGTGAATGTCCCTGAATGTCTCGCAGCCTCATTCAGCAGCACTCAGAATCATGGGTAATAATTTACGGTCCAAGTGGTGGGCAGCTTAGGCTCAGGAGGTAGAGCGGGGTCGCCCACTAATCAGAGGGTCGGTGGCTTGATTTTGGCTCCACTAGTGAACCCCACATTGCCCCTGATTCATCATCTGTGTGTGAGTGATAGAAGAAGCGCTGTATGAATGTGTGTGTGTGTGTGTGTGTGAATGGCTGAATGTGGCTTGTAGAGTCAAGTGCTCTAAGCGGTCGATGAGAGTAGAAAAGCTCTATATAAATGGAGTCCATTCACTGATGAAAATGCTCACCTCTTCTAATGAGACTTGACTCACTGCAGATGTCTGGAGGAGGGAGGTGACTTTTTAAAATCCAAAAATCCTTTAGAATCAGACTCACATATTGGCACGATTAATATTATCAGCTGATTTCTGTCAACTGCAGGTATATTGATATTCACATAGAGAATGTGATGGCCATGAAAAAGACATTGTAATGGAGAAATGCCAAAGATTACTCCGAGGTATTTAAGAAACAGTGTCTCCATTATGTTCACCGGAGCATTGACAAGTTTATTTTTCAACTCTAAAATATCAGCTCAGTACTAGTTTTTAGTGCTAGTACTAGTTTAGTTTAATTTTTAGTTTGCATTTTCAGGTTGGTCTTCAAACTGTCAAAGCCCTGGTCCCTGCAGTCGCCTGTATTAATGAGTTATTCAATCTCTTTGCAGAAGCTGATTATGCTGGTGATAGAAATGAAAGTCTAACAGTGCTAATGTTTGATGTCTCAGCAGCCCGTCGGTGTTTAGTCGAGTCAGGCAGGTGCACAGACAGCAGGAGGCAGAGGAGGACAGCCATCCCGCAGGCAACTCTACACCTGTCAGGTAACCACATCCTCACAGAGCCCGATGTCATTCTGTCACATCCTGACCCTGTTTTCAAACGCTGTCTTAACAAGGCGTCATACAGGGGCAAGAAATGTCAGACTTGGTGTGTGTGTGTTTGTATACATGTCCCTGATCCTACATGACTGTATGTAATACATAACAGACACGGTGGGTACCAGAGGAAACTGCCAGCCCCGTGCTCTCAGCAGTGTTGCCCCACTTTGGTCGGCTTTTTAACCCCACCATGTGCAGGATTTGAAAAACTGTGACTTCACCCTCAAGAATTTAACACAGGAGGGTAACTTGTATTTGTGTGGTTTGTAGTTCAGACTTACTCCATGCACATGTGGTCTGGTGAGATTCTGCCTGCTGCTCTGCTGAAGCCTCACATGTCCATTTGACCTGGGGGAGTATGAATAGATTTCCCCTGTTGTAATGTATTTTAATAGACAGAAATAGGTCTACTTTGCCTACCACACTCTGTATGTGTGAGACCTACTTTTGGATGCTGGAGGTGGGGCTGTTATTTTTTGCACCATGTGCATATTCTCCTGGGTTATGTGGAGCAGGAAGGTGTAGTTTTGCCCTCACGCTTTGGCAAAGTGAGGACGTCTTACAAAGTGTCTGCAGCAGCTGAATCGCCTCTTTTATCCGCTTGTTTCTTGCAGGAAATGGTTGAGAGAACTGTGTTCTTTGCATGTCGGTCTAAATGAGAATGATTGATACTAATAATCCACAGTTTATTTAGATATGCATTCTCACAATTGTGGCAAAAAATGCAAGCTCTGGCCTTGGGGCGGTGCCGGAGGAACAGCAGTATTGTTACATAAGTGAAAGGGTTTATTCACCGTGTCGAGCTCAGCGTCAGCTGTTCTTTAGCAGATTTAACTCGACTTTCATCAATCTAAGGGCAGAGTTACCATGTGTGAAGGCAACCTCTCATCATAGAGAGGTGATGATCATTTTCAATATGGATGTAACACCGGACACTTTCAGACAGTCACTCATGAAGGGCACGAAGATTGACAGAAATAACTGTGGATAACATGGTTCATTGTTGTGGGTAGATTCTAATATTGACATCTGATATTGTTGTTGGTCATCAGCCAGATGTCTCACAGTGTCACATCTGTCAATTTTTTAACATCCCTGCAGGGGGGAGCTGTTCGCCTCACCACAGAGAAGTTCCCAGGCGTCCTCAGGCGGATGCAACAGCCTCCCTAACAGCCAATCAGAGCCTTCGCAGAAGGAAATATTGGCAGCGGTGCAGCAGCAGAAGCCCATAAATACTCCCACCCCTGCCGAGCCGTCTGAAGAGAGGCGAGGACCGGCAGAAGTTTCAGAGCCTCCCACCCCGAACAGGACAGACGCCCGGCAGAGGGTGGTTTCACAGCAGAACTCTGACAACACCATCACCTCCAGTCCGTCCAACAAGGTTCGTCAGTCATTGTGCACAACACCACAGCACGGACGATTCACAGTGCCAGTGTAAAGGCTGTCTGTGGACTACTCATATTCTTCATACTCCTAATGAAAGATTATTGAACACGGTTATTAAAGGCTGGCATTGTAATCATTTTTATTAAATTTTTTCTAATTAAAATTTGTTAACATACTAGTCTGACTGTCAACAGGCAGACAGATTCTTCTATAGCACTAACACTCTATAGGTCACGTGACACGGTGACCACTTTATCTACACAGATCTCCACAGTTTTACTTGAACAGAGGAAATAAGACACAAACAACAGTCGATGAAACTTTTGTTTAAATTTCTTTTACACTTCTGTGGAATTTTAACAAATCTCATGTGGGACTTACTTCTCCCAGTCGCCTGCAGGTCATGAAACAAATGTTTTATCTTTTGACTCATAATTAAGGTCATAAAGAGTCTGAAATATGTTTGGTTGATTTTGAGTTTTGAATATGTTCTCAGGTGTTTTGATGTAAAGCTTTTTACATTGTTTTGATGATTTACTTTACCTTAAATTATTGTACAAACAAAGTTTATGATAAAGTTAATTAGAGCTCATAACATTTCATCTTGACTTCATGGTTTATAAACTTTGAAGAAATCACATTTCACGTTACATCACAGGAGTTTTGCGGCAGCTTTTGTGTTCAGTGTCTTACAGTATGTTCATTTAAATTCCATAGAAATAGGAGTTAGTTGTCATCCATACGTAGAAGTGAATTCCCCTCAAACAACAACCACTTCAAGTGTTGTTCAGTGTGGTCAGGATAAGAAATGAGACTTAAAGCAGAGCTAACATGAGGTGTGGAGCTTTAGTCTGAGGTCAAGGTGGTGTTGATCGCTCTGTCCTGTGTGTCTCAGCTCCGTCAGCGGACAGTCTCCCAGCAGACCAGCTTCGACGCCCCGGGGCTGCGCTCCCCAGCTGGCAGGGTACGGAGAGCCAGGTGTATAAAGAGAAGGAAGTTACAGTCTGTCTGTGAATACTGTCCATCTGACGCTCTCTCGTTTCGTCTAAAAGGGTGAACCAGAGTCTCCGTCCTTCAGAAGAACTGCAGGCCCCTCCCACTGCAGACACGTGCGCACCATCCAGGAAGTGCGGACCACCATCACGCGGATCATCACAGATGTGTATTACGAGGACGGCAAAGAGGTGGAGCGCAAAGTCACCGAGGTAACCATCAGGTCGTTTCTGGCTCTGTCCGACCGACAGGCCTCTGAGGCGTGTGGTCATTTTAAAGGTTGTGGTGCTGTTGAATTGTATTTGGACTAAACATTGAAAATCTTCTCAGTTCAACAACACCACAAACTACATCCTGCAAAAATGAGCGTTAAGTTGAATCAACACCTCTCTACAACAAAAACTGAACATTATAACCGTCATCACAGTCAGATTTGTTGCATTTTGGTCGGATAAGCCAGTAACACACCAGATGAGCGGCGTGCACGTGGCTGTGGAACATTTTGGCGCCCAAGTTAAATGGTTAGAGCTTGACACGTGCATCAGACCTGTTGATGTCATATGATATAGTATAGTTGTGTATGTGTAGGCTGAATCTGAATATGACACGGGCATGAGCAGATATAAATATATTCTTGCACCATTTCAGCAGCTGACTGTGGACACAGGCAGCTGCTGAAATTAATTTAGAATGAAAAGAAATCCAACTCTCTAGTAGCCAACAAACTCTATATGGAGAGATAGAGCTGGTAGAAGCAGCAACACAGTCTCTCACACACACACACACACACACACACACACACACACACACACACACACACACACACACACACACACACACACACACACACACACACACACACACACACACACACACACACACACACACACACACACACACGTTTCTCTGCAGCAGTTCAGTGATGCGGCCGCCACACACACGCATCATATGCAGTGTGTTCTCAGCATTAAACTGCGTTAAGTTTTGCTTAGTGGACTGGAAACTAAGAATTCAAATGATATTCCACAGGTTCAGTATTGCACTGTTATAAAGTTGGGAGGGAGATTGGCAAGAGAAATATTAAAAACAAAATAGTCAAATAAACACAACCCTTATTAAGGAGAACTGGCGCCGTGTGCACTTCCTCACTTCAGAGGATGTGAACTAGAGTCCTTCTCCAGCTGAGCCACTTTAGCCACTTGTGTGTCTTGAGACTTGAGACTGGGGGAGCTGGCTGACTTCCTGTTGGCTCCATCCATCCATTATCTACACCGCTTATCCCTCTGCAGGCTGCCAGCATGGCTGCAGACTCTGTCTGGTTGTGGCATTTATTGTTAAATGGATATGATATGATTTGCAGCTGTGGTCGCAAGTTGAAGATGTACATACTCAGAATGTTTGTGGCTCAAGCGTCACTGATCTTTGTCGATGTTACCAGGAGAGCGAGGAGCCAGTGGTGGACTGCCACGTGTTGGACAGCGACATCTCTCCATGCCGCACGGGCAGCAGCTCCGTGAACTCCGGTGACCTGGCTGACATCAGCTCTCTGTCGTCCAAGGCCTCCAGCCTGCAGCACAGTTCGGGAGGAACCAGCAGCAGCACCGGTCTAACCAGGCCGGACTTCATGATGCCGCCCAGCCGAGGGGCCCGATCCTTCAGGTACCACCTCCACCTCCACACTGTCAGTCAAATTCTCGTGGATTCTCTTCGGTGCTGTCCTTACGTTCTCTCTGCTTCACCTGTCTGCTAGCTGCATGCTGAGTCCTGTGTCACTCCTTCACCTTCTTTGACTTTAACCCTAACACCATAATTTCTCAGTGGTTCACTGACCCGTGCCTGCTGCAGGTACAAGTTGCTTCCAGGCATGAGTCTGGGGTCGGTAGATACCCCTCATTCCTCAGCGGGTCGGCTTTTCATTTTGAGAGCATCCCCAGATCCGTGCCTGTGCAACCTGACCGGCTCCGTTCGTCCCCTCTGTGTGTCTGCAGTCCCAGGAGGGGAGGTGGGCATCAACAGAGGGGTCACAGGGGTCAAAGGGCAGGGTCAGTGATCACAAAGGGCAGAGGCTACGGCACCCTTGGGTCCCGGGGCTTCGTCCCACTGACTCCCAGAGGAAGGGCTAGAAGGGGCCGACCTCCGTCCCGCTCCTCCCTGTCCAGGTGAGTCCTCCCTGAGGCTCGCCCTGCACATCAAGAAACCAAGTGATAACAAGCAAACTGCTTGAACCCTAGTAACACTCTCCTTTTCCGCTTTTCACTAATCTCCTTGTACCTAATCTTCTCACTCAAAGCTGCAGCTAATAAATATTTTCACTGTCAGTGAATCTCGACAGTCAGATTTTACAATGATTGATTCATCTTTTTTGCTTATTGTCTGTGAAATGTCTTAAATTAGTGTGAATGTCGATTCTTTAGTTCTGGCTGCTCAAGGTGACGTCTTCAGGTTGTTTGCTTTGCTGTTAACTTTCCAAAAGCCAAAGATATTCAGTTAACAGTGAGGAGAGAGGAGCAACACAAGCGCAGGCTGGAACCAGTAAAACTTTTTCTTGATAAATGACTTTCTAATCAATTAATCAACCAATTAGTTCCACAGTAATGTCTAAAAAAGTAAAGTCAAATATTCGGATTTCAGAATTAATTTTCCAAATTAGCTACGAATCAAAAACAGCAGTGTATTGTTACTGTTGTTTTCTTTTTCAATATAAACCTCACAAACACTTTGAAAATGTGCAAATACTCTTGTTTTATTTATTTTATTATAAAGAGCAGATTGTGTTTGCGTCACCTGCCTGCAGACACTCAACAGCTGCTGGAGAAAAAGAGCCTGAAACAAAACAAAGAGTCACGGCTGCAAAATCTTGTACTGTGACGCTGCTGAATCCAGATGTTAGAGCCAGTTAGTGTGGAGTGATAAATGATAAAAGTTAAATCACAAAAAATAATAAAAACAAAAAGAACCACAAAGGAATATCATAGAATACTAACGGACATGTCGGATATTAGTTTTACATGGTAGATATGAGATATAAGAAGAAGATATACAATAAATGCTTAATTAATTTGTTAATTAATTGTGCAGAAAACAGAATCTTCGTTTTCATATATATACCAGCAGCACCTACATTCAGATTAGGAATATAAATCTTCAATCACATCTCGTATCACAGAACAAACATATTTTTCTAGCAGCACAACCGAGATGTTTTGTCGATGCATTTGGTTCCACTTCAAGATTATTTATTGAATGTATTGAATTCTGAACAAACAAAATTCTGACACAAATCCTAATGGGTTATGTGAGAGTTATGGCTGTTTTTCAGTTTAGATGTTAAATAAATTTAGTCGAGGCAGCCATTAGAAAAACCAATCTACATATGAGACATCACCTGGAATTTAACCACTTGAGAGAAATACTAATTATCTTTAGACAGATTAAAAACAGAGAAAAAAGTGCGTTCTCACAGCAGGAGCCGTGTAAATCAGTGTCTGATCAGACCCCGTGTTTCTCTTCAAGGGGAGGTGGCGTTGGTCCGTTGCACAGACTTGGTGCTCATGGCCAGCCACAGTCCTCCTCAGAGGACGAGCCCTACACCCGCATGCTCCCCCCACGCCTCCCCATCAGCTCCACAGACGCCGAGCTCCCCAGCCACTCCGACTCCCTCAGGTCGTCGCCGGAGGAGGCGAGCCTGGCCGGCAGCAGCTTCGTCGGCCTGCGGGTGGTGGCCAAGTGGTCGTCCAACGGCTACTTCTACTCGGGCCGCATCATCAAAGACGCCGGGGAGGGCAGGTTCCGCCTGCGATTCGACGACGGTTACGAGTGCGAGGTGGTGGGGAAGGACATCCTGCTGTGTGATCCCATTCCCCTGGAGACGGAGGTCACCGCTCTGCTAGAGGACGAGTACTTCAGCATAGGTGAGGGAGGAGAGGAGGGGCGTGTAGGATCCAGGTTTAGGTTTATGGGTCAGAACAACATCTGAGCTCAGTGAGAACAGAAAATATTGAGGTTGTTGAGAACAGAAAACAGGTGAGTTCCTCCTGCACAGATCCTCAGTTGGCTGTTCTACCTCAACAAAAACGTGCATTGACATATTCAGTGTCCGTGGGGGAATATCGATATACAGTTTGTACCAATGTATCAACGTCTGGTGTGTGCAGGTGTTGTGAGGGGCCATAAAACAGAGGGCCAGGAGCTGTTCTACAGCGTGGAGCGGGACGGCCAGAGGCAGTGGTACAACAGGACCTCAGTCATCCTCTCTCTGGAGCAGGGCAACAAGCTGAGGGAGCAGCACAGCCTCGGGCCCTACGAGCCCTCCACTCCCCTCGCCAAGGCCTCCGACATCAGTCTGGGTGAGACGACCGCAGCTGGACACAGATTTTGACACATCTTTTATGATGAGCTTTTCTGTGTTTTTGGCTCAGTCAAGAGAAAATGAATCAAAAAATGAAGAGCACTTAGGAGGCGGTGCCGAGGGGGTTTCTCCTTTTATCAGGTAGTGTCCTAACAGAGCGGAGGGGAACCCTTTAGCCAACAGGACACCACAGCAGTGTCGGCGTGGGTTAATCCGCCCTAATTACAAATTAGATATTGAAAAAGAGAGATGGTACAGACGCTCATCAGAAACCTGCTCCTGATGCTAATATGCTGATGTTTAGCAGGTTGATTATATGAAGGTCTGGTGTTTCTTAGTGTTATTATAATGTGTGTTAATATTAGGGCTACAAGTAATGATTATTTTCATTATTAATTAATGCACAGATTTTTTGTTTTTCTTCACATCATCATCTTCACAGTCTTTGTACTATCGTTAGGTGTCACTTGGCAATCCATCCAACACATGTTGAGATATTTTTCTCAAAACACGAATATTAATCTCATGTGGTTTTATTGTTTTCCTTAGATAACCTGGTGGAGGGGAAGAGGAGGCGCAGAGTGGCCCCCGGGGGTCAGAACACTCCCAACCGCAGCTCCTCCAGCAGCCCCCGTACCCCCGGCCCCTCCGGCAAGAGGAAGCTGATGACCTCTGAGGACAACAGGACGCCGGCCAAGAGAGGCCGCAGGGGTCCAGGCGCCAGAGCCGGTACAGAGACCTCATCACCACAACCATGACCACATCTGACTGGGGATTTGGGGGGGCGGGGGGGTTGTTTTCATATCAGGATTTGCAGTTGATAATTATGAGAAGTTTATCCTTCGTTTATTTTTATTTTTTACTCTTGCTAAATGAGGCTTGTTTGTAAAGACGGCCGTCAGTGGAGCCATGAGTCGGTTTTAGATTTGAAACATTCTGGTGTGAATGGACTTTAATATAAAGTTTTTTAAGTTTTACTTCCTCATGCGCTTTGTAGGTGAAATGATGACTTGGTTTTTAAATGGGTTTTTAGAAAAGTTATTTATTATTACATTTTATCATTATACTTTTTAAAATTTAGTTTTTGATGTAGTGATGATTTTAGATCGTTATGTATTGTGTGGAATCAATGATGTGTGACTTTTGTGCCGAGTGTAACTGAGACATGTTGACCTCCATATGACCCGTGTCCGTCCTCTGCTGCTGTTTGCCGCCTGCTACTGAGACTGAATTGGTAATTAATAACGAGCCACCAGTATTAACATGGTGTTGGTCCACAGGTGGAGGGAGGATGCAAGGTGTATTTCACGGGTGTTTTTGCTTTGAGAATTATTTTAATACATCGTTCACATGTTCGATGCTCAAACGTTCGGTTCAGTCAAATCACAAAAAACATTTTCTCTCTCTCTACTTGTCTCCAACTTGACATTAATGGTTTTTATTTGTCCAGATGTTTCTGCACCTGTTCCTCTGGTTGACTCACACTCTCAGAAGCTTTCACAGGGAATATTTCAGAAGTGTCTCATATCTCATTTCATATCTCCTGGCTAAATAAAGCTTTAAGTGAGGAAATAGTTTTCATTTGTACTTTGGGTGAACTGATCCTTTGAAAAAACAAATTTTTCTTTTAATCTGACCCCTGCTGTTCCCATGTTTTCTACTTCAACATGCGTGTGTGTTTCTGTCCTCAGCTCAGCGGGTCGGTGTGTGTAACACCTCCGGCAGCGGCACAGATCTCCCCGGTCAGTCGTGTGGCGTGGCGGAGACTCACGGCCCGCTGCCCCAGAACACGTCTCTCTTCATGGGCTTCGCGTTCATGCTAACGGCCTCGTCGGAGATCGACCGGCTGACCAACAAACTCACCTGCGATGATGATGAGGAGGGTGAGGCAGACAGTGACCGTGTTGCAGTGTATCCCAGCATGCAGCATGCTGAACAGGCTGAAGCTTCCTTTCCTGCTTCTGTTACTTATTGTAGGATAATTTGTATATTTTCCCCCTCACAGATTACATTCAGACAGGTCCATACAACAAGGCGTACACAGAGTCCCAGCTGCTGGCAGGTGGAGGCTTCATCCTGCCTGACTTCAATGAAGAACAGGTGAGTGCTCTTAAAAACAAAGTAGTTGAAAATGTTATTATTGTTTAACGGCAACTTCTACAGACAAAAGCACGGCTGTGCTATGGGCTCACCTGTGTCCCCCATTGTGGCCAATCTATACATGGAAATGGTAGAGCGAAAGGCCCTCAACTCCTTCAAGGGAACTCCACCAAGCCACTGGTTTAGGTATGTGGATGACACATGGGTAAAGATTAAAACACAAGATCTACAAGCCTTTACCCAACACATCAACTCAGTGGACAAGAACATCAATTTCACAAGAGAGGATGTCAAAGACAATCACCTCCCTTTCCTTGACTGTGATGTCCACCTTGCTGAGGACAGGAGCCTCCACATTGGGGTATACAGGAAGCCCACGCACACAGACCAATACCTACTCTTTGACTCACATCATCCACTGGAGCACAAAATGGGTGTTATCAAAACCCTGCAACACAGGGCTGACAACATACCAACCTCCACTCGGGCCCAAGCAGAAGAACATAAACATCTAAAGGGAGCTCTGAAAACTTGTGGCTATCCGAGTTGGACTTTTGGCAAAACAACAACACGCTCCAGGAAAAATACCAACACGGAGGATGCTGAGAAAATGAAAGATAAATGCAGAAACTGGTACATCCCAAAGACAAAACACCACACAATCAAAAAAGCAACCTGATATATGCGGTCAAATGCAGTGAGGAGTGCAATGACCTATATATTGGGGAAACAAAACAACCGTTAAACAAACGTATGGCCCAACACAGAAGGGCAAACTCTTCAGGCCCTGTCTCAGCTGTCTACTCCCACCTAAAGGAAAAGGCACACTCCTTTGAAGACAGCAATGTCGAAATCTTGGACAGGGAGGAAAGATGGTTTGAAAGAGGAGTCAAGGAAGCCATCTATGTAAAAGTGGAGAGGCCTTCGCTAAACAGAGGAGGGGGTCTGCGACACCATCTATCCCCCATCTACAATGTCGCCCTTTCATCGGTACCCAGGAGAGTCAACACCATAACCTCAGACGACTCTCAACGATCGTCATCCACCAGGGGCTCACCTGACCCTAACAACTGTCGTTCACACGGGATAACAACAGGGTCACCTGACCCTAACGACTGTCGTTCACACGGGATAACAACAGGGTCACCTGACCCTAACGACGGTCGTCTACATGAGACCACTTTCACAGGTACCTTGGTGGACCCACCCACAAGAGGTTAAATACCTGGGTCCTACTCCACTTTCTTGGTCAGACTAGTGCGGACTAGAGAGACCAATACATAAGAACTGATGAAGCCGCTTGGATAAGAGGCGAAACGTCTTCCACAGACAAATACAAGTCCAGTTGCCTTCGATTTAATCTGAGAAAGAGATAACTATGACCTGGACGAATGAGAACTTGCACAGACAGATTATTGCTACAGTATTTATATCTGTAAATGATTCTGACTGTAAGGAGCTGATGTCAGATCAGCATTTATTCCTCTACCTGCTCATTCATTTCAACTTGTGCAACAACAACATAAACATACAAGTTAATGACAGTGTTACATTTTTCCGCGATACTTGTTGAATAGTTTCATTATATTTTACACTTTTAATTAAAGCTGTATTTATCATCTTACTTAATCTAGATTTATCATGTTTATTATTCTATACTTCTATACTAACCCAACCCTCCATGCATATTGTTGAAGATGTAGTCTTGATTTCAGTGTGACAAATACTCAGCACTTGTCTCCATATTCTTCTTCTGCTGTGTTTGGTTCTCTCCTCAGTGTAAGGCAGCGTACCAGAGCCTGCTCATTGCAGACCAGCACTGCCGTACCAGGAAGTACCTGTTGTGTTTGGCCAGCGGTGTGCCGTGCGTGTCACATATTTGGGTGCGAGACTGCTGCAAAGAGAACAAGCTGCTCAACTACAGGAATTACCTGCTGCCTGCAGGTGTGGGGCTGGACGACGCCGTAGTAGAATGGTACGACGAAGCTTCGCCTGTTGTTTTTAGGTCCTTTATTTTTCACTGGGTAGATTTTAACCTCTCATGTTATCATTAGAGTGAAAGATAAAATCCTGCTGTGATGAAGGTATTTTTTTAATCCTCAGATTTAAATCATGTGGATCAAGAAATATTCCTCAGTTACACAGTACAAGTTATTATTAAACTCTTTCCCACCACTTCATCCCTTAATCCCATAAAGACTGTAGCCAGCTGACACGTCCTCATTGTTGTTTTGGATGACACAATAAAATTATAATCACTATTCTGCATGAAAATATCAAATAAATACTGTAGAGATTGTACATGATAATAAACTTTAATATTCTTGATGCGCCCTACAAATCAAACAAACTTACATCTGCTGTCACTGGTACATCAGTTGTTGTTGGTGATAGGTGAAACACAGGTGTGTCATAAGGCTGCAGCTAATTCTTTTCTTCATCAGTTAATTTGCAGATTATTTTTGTGATTGATGGATTCATTGTTTGGTCTGTAAAATGTCAAATAGTGTCTAAATACCCAAAGTGACTGAGATGACGTCTTCTTGTGTTTGACCAGCAGCCCAAGACCCAAACAAAGTCTGTTTAAAATGATCTATGGTGAAGAAAAGCAGCAAATCCTGCCATTAAGAACATGGAAACAGAATATTTGGTATTTTCTCATTGATTTTGATTGAAATTATGTTTTTTTTTTTTTTTGATTGGCTGACTAATCAATTAATCAACGAATCGTTTCAGCTCAAGAGTTAAGCAGCACTGTAAATGAACTGAGCATCAAAGATGACCCATGACAGTAAACTGGATCATTAAAAACGCCCTCCCTGCATTTCACTCTGCTGAACTGACAAATCAGTCTGTTCCCTGCAGGCCCCAGCAGGCCCCTGCAGGCTCCTGCTGGCTCCTGCTGGCCCCTGCAGGCCGCTGCAGGCTCCTGCAGGCTCTTTCAGGCCCCTGCTGGCTCCTTCAGGCCCCTGCTGGCTCCTGCAGGCTCCTGCTGGCTCCTGCAGGCTCTTTCAGGCCCCTGCTGGCTCCTTCAGGCCGCTGCAGGCTCCTGCAGGCTCCTGCTGGCTCCTGCAGGCTCTTTCAGGCCCCTGCAGGCTCCTGCAGGCCGCTGCAGGCTCCTGCAGGCCGCTGCAGGCTCCTGCAGGCTCCTGCAGGCCCCTGCAGGCCTCTGCAGGCTCCTGCAGGCTCCTGCAGGCTGCTGCAGGCTGCTGCAGGCTGCTGCAGGCTGCTGCAGGCGGTTCGTGTTCATGTTTAAGTCAGAAAACAAGCAGATACACAACCTGAAGCTTTTAAGAAACGATGGAGCCGACACTAGATACAAATGTGGCTCCTACACGAACCACACTGAATTACTGTTTTTTTTTCTTAAACAGCAACAGTTTTATAACGAGAAATGGATTAGTGGTTCCAAACAGGAAAGTCGTGTACATACCATGGGAAATAACTTTGCAGAATCCAAGGTGACACCTTCAAATGTCTGGTTTTGTTCAGCCAACAGTCACATAGCCAAAGATATGAATTTATTATTACACATGACAAAGAGAAGCTGAAACCTGAGAACGGGTTGAACTTTTCGCTTTCTTTGCTTGAAAAATGACTAATCGATAATCAAACTAGTTGTTGATTATTTTCCCTTTCAATTGATGAATCTTTACTCAGCTTTAAATACATATTTTTGTTCTCTCCTATCAGGCATCCCCGCAGCAGTCCATTCAAAGCCCTGCGGGTCCTTCTAGTGTTTGAGAAGCCAGTGGAGCTCTGGGCCCAGCTGATCACCATGGGTGGAGGCTCCTCCGTCCGACACTTCCAGGGAGACAAGGACAGCTCAGGTACAGAATCCACAACAAGACGTCCAGACCATGTGTCAAACTCTTTGTCCTGTGACTCTGCTGTAAGTGAGACTTTGTGTTTCCCCATCTGTCTGCAGACATTCCTGCTGGCAAGTACGACGTTGTGGTGACAGACCATGCCTGTCCACCACTGGTAGAGAAAAATGTGACATCGCAGGAAGTCCCGCTGGTGTCTCCTGAGTGGCTCATTCAGAGTGTCATCAGTGGGGAGCGCGTGGGTTTCCACAGCAAGCCTCAGTATCACCACGACTACTCGTCCTAATCTGACTCCACATGTGCAAAATGCCTTCGACCATATTAAATGTTCAACATTAGTTCTGTTGCATGCCTCTGCTGTATATAACTTTATCCTGTCTGTTTTTATGGGATAATAAATTGTGACCCTGGTTTCATTTAATGCAAGTTAAATTTATTTTCTCTACAGAAAATGGTACATGCAACAAGGCTTTAGTATTTACAGTTTATACAAGAAGCATGGAGTCAAAAGATCAGATCATCCAAACTACAAAAACATTTCACTCATGATCCTCGTGGGATTTCACTTCACAAAAGTGTTTTTTCTGCCTCATCACACAACAGTGGAGGTGAGTGGGATTTCGTTTGCTCATGGCACTGAAAAATGACATTTAGAAATTCAACAGCAGCTGAAGTTTGTTTCATAAAGCAGGTTTAAATTAGTTCGGCCTGAGTTCAACATTTTAGGAAATGCGCCTATTTACTTTGTTGCTGAGTCAGCTTCATATTTAACAGAAGTCTCAGCTGCAAAGCAAAATAAATAAAAAAATAAATAAAAAATATTCCTGTGATTAATCTATTCCACGAACAATGAATTTAATGTACAGAGAAGTTTTAAACCTTGGATTGAAATTAGATTTTATGCTCAAGCTTGGTTCAGTTTTTAAGGCTTAATAAAGCCTTACAGAAAGTTAGCTTTGATAATCCAAAGACCTCACTGTGGACAGATGTCACAAGAACTGAGTAACACTGGAAAAAGAAATGACATCTGTTCACAGTGAGGGGTCATCGCTTCTGAAGATTTTTGTCTTTTTAAAAAAAAAAAAAATCTAATTCTGGCTGTTCTCTCTTCTTCCTCCTGTTGTATCGAGGTGATGTTTGATCATCTAAAATAAAAAGGATGCACAGTCAGATGCCACTAGAAGAGATTGAGGAAATGTGATTTCATAATTTTGGATGAACTGATCCTTCTAAAGATAATTTTAACAGACATGCCACATTAACACGGAGAAGACTGGAGGGAGTTATGTACAATATTTTCTTCTGTCCAGTGTGAAAGTTTGGCACAGATGACTTATCTGCAAACCTTGATCCTTTTTGCTTTTAAACGCTGAAAAGAGAGAATTTTAAAAAACTTTTATTTTCAGTTTAGAAGTTAGCATGTGCACCACTGTGCTTTACTTTGAGTATCAGGTATGTTAAATTTTCTGCACCAAGACAGTTTGAGATATGACAATCCTACCTGCCCAGGGTGCCTCCAGCCTGTGTGTAGTACTTGTTGTAGTCCAGTCGCAGTAACAGCTGAGCCAGGTCAGAGTTTATCTGATGATTCCTCACACTTGACAGGATTTTGAACAGTAAGGACGATTGCCGTCTGAAGCCCTGAAATTCAACCGTAGTCGTATTTAACAAGAGATATTTTTTACATGTTCCAACATTAGACAAATAAGGACAAAGTGACTCTACCTTGACCAGGATGTCAAGCTGAGCCGTCCCCCTCTCATCTAGAGAAGCCACAGTCTGACTGACCAGTGAGCAGAAGTTATGGCACAGCTCCAGGATCTCATTCAGACAGTGGAACACCTGAGGACAGGAGCATTCAGACAGTCTGTCAGAAATAAGGATGAATTTTAGTAGCAAGGTAAAATCCAGCATGATGTGGCTTAGGAATTTATACCGGCTTCAGGAGGATGAAGGACTGGGCGAGCAGGTTACTGAGGAAATGGTCGTGGGCCAGTCTGATGCTCTCAAAGTCTCTGGTGGAGTTGATCAGCTGAAGCAGCTGAGAGAACTGAGACTCCAGGACGTCCACCTGAAGACAAACAGCAGGAAAACAACCCAGTGAAAACGCCTCAGCCGAGGGCGCAGGTATGGTCTCAGCATTGGTAAGGACACAATAACCCCTCCACCCCTTCAAAACAAAGAGATAGACTTTTTAATGCCGTCAGTGTTTAACATAAGATCTGAATTTACATTCAGGAATTCCCATATGCAAATTTAATATATGTACATGTGTTGAATTTCCATGTATGAAATATATGTACATGTGAAGTAAAATCATATGCATTTAAAGTATAGCCTATATATGTAAAAATTACATATGAAACCTGTTAAAAAATTGGAACAATATCATATATTGACATATATGTCTAGCTCATAGAAACATGTATTTTAGTATGTCTAAATGTCTATTTGTCTGATGTCTGTTAGACTGTAGGAGGAAGCCGGAGAACGCAGAGAACCCACACTAGCACAGAGAGAACATGTGAACTCCACAGAGAAAGGCCCAGGGTTCGAACCCAGAACCTTTTCCCTGTGAGGTGACACTTCTAACCACTGGACTGCTGAGCCGCCCCATAAATAAATCATCGTATAGTAACGCATAAAAACATAGTACAGTAAGTCATAAAAGATCATTGCATAGCAAGACATGCACATTAGGCCTTACTGTACTATGAAGTTTTTATGACTTATTACATTCATGTATATCATTGTATAGTAAGGGAAAAAAACCTGATGTGCATGTGTTTGGACTGTGAGGAAGCCGGAGTACTCTGAGAGAACCCGAGCTGGCACAGGGAGAACATTCAAACTCCACACAGAAAGGCCAGAGGCCCAGGGGTTCAAACCCAGAACCTTCTCACTCTCAGATTTGTAAACCGAGAGTACAGATTTGCACACGGCTCTTTTTTTCCCCCATTAGATGATCCAATGGGGTCTCAGGAGGAAACCTTCATGTAGCGGACTGTGTTTTTCATTCGGCAACAAAAGAGTCTTTGTGGATTCTGGAAATGTAATGTAATGTAATAGAAATGATATGAGGCCACAACTGGAGGCAGGGCTGCTCTTTAAAACCGAGTGTACACATGGTTTAAAGCCAGTAAGAGAAAACAGTCTAACTTGTGTTGAGGGAAATGTGCGTTCGTACGCATCATTTATACACCTGGCCCCTCCCTCTGTTGTTACCTGTAAGTAGTACTGCAGGTTGTCGATCAAGAACGCCATATGGTTGCGTAGTCTCCACTTAACAGCATCTGTCTGGCTGGACTTGAGGTGTTTCCTCTGCATCTGTAGAGCCCAGCAGTGCTGCAGCTGCGACTGCACCCGCCGCACGCTCAGCAGGTACCTGAACACCACGTTGTACCTGACCACACAGAGGAGAGTGCGCTCACCAGCTGTTCTCAGAATAACCAGACAAATGAATTAAAGCTACAATAGGAAACCAAATGGGTACACACTTCTCCAAGACAGCAGGGGTGAAGAGGATGTGCAGCGGCCACTGGACCTTGTAGGTGAGGCCGAGAGCCGCCCAGCCTGTGGGAGGGATCTCACGAGGGGAGGTGTCCTGTGGGGGAGTGGCTCCGTCTCTGGGGCCTGACCCCTCTGAAAAAAACAGCTGTAATCATCAACTGCTCTTGGATGCTAATTGAATCAGTCATTGTTGACAGAGATAACGAGAATTAGTTCTCAGAATCGATACTGTGCCTCATGAACAACAACACGAGTCAGATAATAATCTTCCAGTGTGTGTAAAGGTTCTGGTTTGGCTGTAATGATTGGTGACTGATCTGAAGCATTTGTTTTAATATGAAAAGATCTCGTGCACAGAAGCTGCAACATTATGTCAGAAAACTGGGATAAAATAATGATTCTTTCAATTTTCAATTAAACCATTGATTATATTTACAACTAAACTTTGTCAAAAAGAAAGTAGTGAAAAATGAGCATCACAGTCTCAGAGCTGAAGGTGATGTCTTCAAATTGTGTGTTTTGTCTGGACATCAGTCCCAAAACACAAAGATATTTGAAATAACAATTACAGAAGAGAGATAAGAGGCAAGTTGTCACATATCAAAAGCTTGAATTGGACAATATCCTTCTTGATGAACAACTTGATCATTATCAAAACAGTTGGAGATTGATTTTGCTGGCAGGTTCGTAAAAGGCTGAATGCTGTTCTCAGTTCGATGATGAAACCACTGGATGGCTCTAAACACAAAGCAAAAAGATAACTTCCTGCTTTATATTCACTTCTGTTAACACGTCATCATCTGGAAGCTTCCCTCCCTCACTCTCCTAAATAAGCTTCATATCATACAAACGAGCTTCGTTCAGCTGCACACCTTTGTTGTCTTTGCCCTGGTAGTCCACAGTGAGGTGCAGCAGAGGCAGGAGGTTGTCGTCGTCCAGTAGCACCTTATGAGCTGCCTGCTGAAACGCCACATTTACATCTGTGGAACAGAAATCACATGACATTAAAATGCATTTGCTTATTTTTATTTTCATTTGTATTTCCAAGTGTTCCCACAGCTAGTTGATGAGTCAAAACTGAAATACACGTTGTCCCTAGTGAGATGTTTTTGATTTGTGTCATATTTGCTCCATCAATTGAAAAAAAAAAAGAACATCTTTATTCTATGGCACATGTCGATTGTTTGTTGGTTAATTCAACAGCTGAATGAATAATCAGTATACACTGTGCATTCTCTGCCATGAGCAGGAACCAGTTTATTTATTGTTCATTTATTTATTTTTAAAACGCTGTTGAACAGTTAGCAGGCACGGCTCAACAAGGCAAGAGAATAACTAAAGAATCCTGCTGTTGCTGCCAGTTAGCAGCTGCTACATGCTCGGCCTCACACCCACTGCTGATGAAACATAATTCAAAGCATCACAGTTGGGTGTGGACACAAGTCCAAAAAAATAGAATACAATATTTTCTCAACATATAAGATTTAATAACCTTTTAGAGAAAGAACATTGTTTTGCAGCTAACTACATGGCCATGACAAAGTTTTCTTTCACCCTCACATTAGTATAAAGACATTGGTGGGGGCTAGCATCATTGCTGCAACATTGCTGTGTCTGTACTGAGCCTTAGTTAAATGCTATCTGACAATGTGTTGGAATCTAATTAAAGAGACAAACCTTCACTTATTCTACTCTTCTAAATAGATCCAAACAACTTTTTAAATCTCTACTTTTTACTTCTGAGATAAAAACATGACACTGCTACTTCTAAGTACTTAGGGGTTAACTGCCTCCTTTTTGCCATGGCGACCATGAGAGCCAGCATTAATTACATTATTTTTATGTTTCCCAATATGTAGCATGGTATTAAGACCAAGGCAACAATTAAACAACTAAACATGCTTTTTGTGCAAAGTAACTACTGAAGATAAAACATTTGACACATTTTAATCAAACATATGAACATTTACCGTGCTCAGTGACGGCTGTTGGGGGCGTCTTCAGCATGTGCTGGGCAAGGTCAATAAAAACCTGGTAGAGCTCCCCACGACCCAGCAAGTAGAAATCTTTAATGATCTGGGTGGGAAAAACACAAACGTCAACAACACTGTTTATTTTGCTCTGATTCACGATCCAGAATTAAGTGTGATGAGCACAAACCTTGAGTTGTTCAAGCAGGTCCGACTCCTCCACCATCAAAGTCCAGAGATGCTGCAAGTCATTCAGATTGTGAGATTTTAATTTTGTCACATCGAGTGTGGTAGGTCACATGGCATTCAGTTAAAAAAAGAAAATTATGCAGTACCACACGAGCTCACCTCCGCCACTGTGCTCCTGATGCGATCGATGAGGTTTTCAAAATCCACCAGGCTGAAAAGAGGCTGCTGTTTGAGTTTGTGCAGCTCAGCAGCAAATATGTCCTCCTGATGCTTCAGTATGGAGCCTGAAATAGACAAAACAATCATGTGTGGTATTGTTTTAGTGACAAAAAGAAATTATGCTTCAACAAGATTTTGGCTTAGATTTATAGTACAATACCAGCTCGAGATGGGCTGTGGTTGTGGTTTTCAAACATCTGGACAGACTCTCCCACAAAAAGGATCTTCTCAGCAACTCGGATGGGAATGTAAGAAGGCAACATCTCTGTTCGCAGGGAGAACTGCTGCAGAGATGGAGCCAACATGTTCTCCTCCTCAATCAGCCTCTGCACAACAACACAGACGGACATAATCAAGACTCTGATTAAAACTGTGCGCTGAGCTCTTCCCCAGTGTTGGATATGGGTCTGTGTCTCTGACTGTGCTTCTCACCAGGTCCTGTAGTTCTCTGAGCTGTTTCCCGCTCAGGCCTCCCAGTCCCAGGTCCTCCTCCTCCTCCTCCTGGTTGGCAGCAGCTCCTCCAGCGCTGGGCCCCTGTTTCACGAAAAACTCCTCGCTTTGGTCCAGCAGCAACCCGTGCAACATCCAAGCTGCCAGCTGCTTGTACATCACACCGTGGCACACTGCAAGAATCCTGCAGAATTGTTTTGGTATCTTAGTGTGACACAGTTAGCATTAATAAGGTGATATGGCAATACAATACACATTGCAAATCAAACATAGCCATAAAATAGTAAAGTAGTTTTTCAAAGAGCAGGAATCAATATTACACTACATTTAAGTTCCTTCCTCCACTCATTTGGAATCACCCACAGTTTGGAGTTCTCACTAAAAATGATTAAGCTTAGCATTAAAGTAACAGTGCTGTGGACTGTCAATCATGACTTGTATGTGTCATCAGAACTGACACCAGAGTGGAAACTAGTGAGTGTGAGGGTCCATCATTCTCCTTCCTCTTCTTCTGTTGTTGTTGTTTAACTACAGGCTAAACTAGTTTAAAGTAGCTAAAGTATCTATTATTCAGATATTTTCAAAAGGTTTTTCAAACTCATATTGCAAAAATTGAAAATTAAATAAATAAAACCACACAAAAAATGATAAATATACAATTTCTACAATGCTTCTACAAGGCTGTACTTACCAGTTACAGGTATTAAGTTATATTTCTATTTAACATTAATATAGTAGTCCAGCCTATTTCTGGACAGATGTAGCCTATGAAACATTTAACATTGGATTAAACTGTGTTTGACATATATTGAGACTGATTTACAGACTTCATTGCTCAAGTGTTTTAGTTCAACATTGTGTGGCGTTGTATTATATTACTGTTGTTATGGGGTAGCCAAAAAACCAACCCATGTTAAATGACAAACAATAAAAATCAATTAGCCATTATTTAAAATCCGCCATCAAAACATCTAGTAAAACAAGGTTATTTGATGCCCCTGCATCAGTAAAAACATCACAAGAGAACACAACTCTTATAGTCCAAATGGAGCTGACTCACTTCTCTAAGGCCATGCGTACAGGAGGAAGACCCCCACAGCTGTGCTTGTACACCGTCTCCAGGATCTGACAGCCATGGATCTACAGCAGCACACACAATACAGAGAGCACACACCTGTCAGGTCTCTTACCCAGCTTTTATTCTAGATAAGGAGATCTAGTTTTCAAGTCATGGCCTCCAAGGCACTCCCTCAGTGCAACCCCAGCTTTTATGCTGTGTTTCAGTCAGTGTTTTTGTTCATTTAGTTTGCATAAAATACATGAACGAGTTACACTACAAGCTTGTTGAGCAAATTTTTACCAAATTTCCACAAAATCTATGTGAATTTCCATCAACTATGACAAGATAACATAATTAATTGAGCACCAGGAACAAGCCCATTATGGCATGTCACTGCTGATTCCCACCTAGGAAAGAACTTGTGTTTTGTCTTATCTTTTTATGGATTTCTTTGATTCATGTGTATCCTGTTGTGTTTTTAAATCAGCTGCTCTGGTGAACATGCATTCTGGAGGCTTTCTGGAGGAGTGGAGCCCTGGAACAATGAATGGCAACATGACATGAATGCTTCATCTACGGCAGAAAAAGCAAAAGGAGGTCTTATCTGAGAAGTCTGTTTCTAACAGCCTTTACAGCATCCTGTCTTTTTTAATATGCCAACATTTCAAACTTTTTTTTATGATGCTTCTGCTTTTTTTTCTGGCATTTCTACTCAGTTTTGGTGGATGGAATTGTGCACAATTTCACCACAAGATACTTGGAAAAAACCCCTCTGTTAATTTAAGTAATCTGGGAGAAGGTTCAAGTGGAATTACTGGGCTAACTTGTGGTTGTATGAATTTATCTGATGAAATATTTTCCCAATCGTGTGAAAACTTTACACCACCCTTAATTTGCATTTCCTTACCTTCTGTGATTTGATAGTTTCTACCACCACCATCACTGAGGGAAACAACAACTGGAACTTGAGAGAAAAAATAAGGTGTTAAGACATTTAAGTAAAAGACTTTCAACTGAGACTAGAATTTATCTCCTTAGGCATTTAAATAATGCTTTACCTGGTCAAGCTTATAATTCACATGGGATATTGTCAGATGTGGATCTCCAAGGAACTGAAACATATACACAAGTTGAATGAGCATCATCTCACATGCTTCACCATTCATTATTAATGGCTGTGTCATCATTTTTACCTCTTGTTCAAGGTCCAGCAGGGTCTGTCTGTACGGCTGCAGCATAGAGTCCAGCCCTGTGCAGAAAGCCCGCAAGTAAATTCCATGAAGTCCAGTCTGGTTGGGCTGGTTCGTGTGATGTTCCTACACAACAACATTATGTGAATTTTTCATTCTATGCATTGGACTAAACAACACTCCTAAACAAAGCCACATGCTTGAAACTAATTGAAAGAGAAATCAAAGGAAGGTTAAAAATGTGTTCAGTTTTTCTTGGAAATTTGCTTAATGGAGAAGAATAAAGTGAGTAAGATGTGTTTGTATTATTACCAGAGAAACCCTGTCTTAGATAAGATAACTTACTGCGTTTCAGATGCAGCCAAATACCAACCGTAGAAATAAAACTGAACTGATACAATGAATTAAGCTTACAGTTTACATCTTAAATGTGTAAAAGTGTTATCATGTAGGACAGGGACTCACTTGTTGATGCACATGGCCAGTGTGTTGTTCTATGAACTCTGTAAAGCGTATGTAATCTGAGCCCAGTTTACAGATCCGGTTGAGGACACTGGTCTCACTGGGGTGAAGGAAAGGCAGGTCCTGGGACACCTGCAGGTGAAACAACATGGTTCATGTTCGAAAAGAGACTCGGTGTGCTTCTAATTCACAAATGTTATTGTGATGCAAAGAATACTAAAAACACCTGCCCTCATGAATGCAAGCACTCCAAACTGCAGCCTCCAAAATTAAATTAGACTGCATTAGTTTTAGCAAGCTGTACCTACTAGAAGTATATAGTATTTGAAGTAAGTATTCCCTCTCTAACCTTAACTATAATACAAAGACAATATCGTCACTTCAACATGACAGGCCTGTTAAAAAGATAAATATTAAAAACTATAAATTACCGTTAGCATGCTATGTTAATTCATAGCGAGTTAATTCAGAAACGTAGCTGTATCACAGTTTTCAGTATTACCTGCAAACCTGTGCGTTTGTTCCATGTGAAAATGGTCCCCGGGTATCCGCTTAACGCTAGCAACAGCTCATGAATCATTTTAATTCAGCTTGAATTGATAAAAAAAAATTGGGAAAATACAATATCTCATTCAGACACCAAAACAAACTGCCGCCTGAGCTGTCGCGGGCTAGAGACGTCACGATCCAAAGCATCACGGGATATATGCGAGTGCTGGTGGCTAGCACTCACCACCGGTTCGTGCTTTCCTCCCTTATAGTTTGCTTCGATTTTGAAGTGTCGCAAAACTAAAAGCGGCTGTTATTATTTTTTATTCGGATTGGTGGCGTTAAGTGACGATAGCAACGGAACCGTTGTTGATTTAAGGCTTAAACGAATCTTAAGCGAGAGTTAGCGTGGAAGTGTTGAGCTAGCGCGGCGCTTCTGGGAAATGTAGTTCCTTGCACAAAAAGTAATTCCTGCGTCATCAATCGGTCATGTAACTAGCTAGGAACACCTCGCAACAGAGAAAGCTTGGTATGTTACAAGATAAAATGGTGACTTCATGTAGACTGTTACTCACATTATTATTACGATTGACAGCAAGTTGTAATTGTTAGCGTGGCCTCTGGTTGAGCTAACGTTCCTCGGCTAGCCGTTTGTTAGTTAGTTGCTAAAGTCAGTTTCTCTCTGGAAAACATTTACTTGTTAGCTTAACTATGCTACAACCAGGCAACAAAACACAGCTGTACGCAGTCTAACGCGCTGAGTAGTAGGTTCACATCTACATCAAGTCTTTTGCAGACGTGTTAGGCTTAATTAGTCTGATTCATGCTAGCTGTACTCACTTGAATGCTACACAAATAAACGATCGAGTGAGGGGTTTCAATGCTTCTTATATCCAGTGTTTGTTATTGCAGGGATGGCGGGGGAGAGGAGCGGAGAGGAAATAGTTTCAGAGTACCTGGGCCAGAACCCGCAGCTGGCCCAGTGGGTCGAAACTCTCAGGAGCTACTGTGAGAGCAACAAACAGTGGTTCGCTCGGAGGGAGTTTATCTTGAGAAACATGGAGGCTTTCCCCACAGTGGAGCCTGGAGTCCCCAGCAGCAGTCTTGACAGGCTGCTCTCTCTGTCCATGGTCTGGGCCAATCACGTGTTCCTCGGCTGCAGGTAAGACACACAGACACAGCAGAACTTCTGAAATCGCAGATTGAGGCCCTGGGGTGAGGAGTGACTTGTCTTTGTTATCTTCCCCTCTCAGTTATCCACAGCCTGTAATGGACAAGATCAAGGATATGGGTGAGGGGATAGTTGTGCAAGACCCTCCAGTTCACAAAACAACAAAAGATGGAGCCATGGCCAAAGGAAAGCGGAGTGCCACAACTGGTAATGTAGTGCACATTTTCAATAAAGCAGACTTGTATGGTACAGTGTACGATGTGGCTGAAATCTTTTTAAGTTAACCAGAAACAGTTCATGTGGACACAGTATGAAAAACTAATAACAACTGGGTGTTTATATTGATACACAATGTTCGCACTACTATTATTTTAATGTTTTAGTTTGTATTGTGATATTTGGTTTTGTTGTGTATCCCACCTTTGATGTTTTTATAATATTAAACAAATCACATACAAATGATCTATCATGAGCACAACAACCTACAGTACATAGTAATAATATTACTAACTTATTAAAAGCTGCAATTTGCTTCTTATGTCGTTTATTGAACACACATGTGACAATTTATAATTTGCCATACACATAATCTTTTTGCCATTCCACTTGAGGAAATGTAATGAGTCCAATGAAAAGCTGTCCCAAAGTAAAAACACATCTGTGATGTTTTTCTGGTTAACTTGAATAGCCTTTATAAGAATTATGACTGCTTACAAGCTATGAATACATAAGATGGCAGGAAAGACTCAACAAACTTTCTGTAGCCTGTTATGGACCACCGACATGTTTCAGTGCTCTTTTCTATTACAGCAGGATGTCAACGTAATTACCTAGATGCAAGTTTTTGTTGTTTAGACACCCACACATGAAGTCTGTTTCCTCATT
Organism: Seriola aureovittata; assembly: GCF_021018895.1. NCBI lineage: Eukaryota > Metazoa > Chordata > Actinopteri > Carangiformes > Carangidae > Seriola > Seriola aureovittata. Next base: position 5,578,112 of record NC_079364.1, read on the forward strand.
AAATACTGTTTCTTTGTGCAATCAACACTGTCGTAACTGTTGTGTCATCATTTGCAGAAGGCGATGCTGACAGCTGTGTGAAAAGAGCCAAATGTGGGTCTAATGAGCCTGACAGTCGACCTCCTGGCAGGACAGCCACACGGTCAGTGAGTCAGAAAGCAGGACCTCCTCCACAAGCTCCAGCAGAGCACCAGCCTTTCTTCAACCGCCTCTACAAGGCTGTGGCATGGAAGTTGGTCTCGGCAGGGGGCTTCGGTCCCAACCTGGACCATTTTGAAATACTTCGTAGCTGTGTAGAGTCATGTAAACAGACCCTGACCTCCGTGTTTGTGCCACTGAAAGACATCACAGGCCTCCCTGCAGGTCGCACACAGAAGGAAGGCCACGTGTGTGAAATTCGCTGTCAGACTGTCTACATGGGCACAGGATATGGGCGGGATGAGGCTGCTGCTAGAGCCATGGCTTCCAAAGAAGCCCTAAAAGTCTTTCAGGGGCGAAAAGTGACAGTAAAGATCTGTAGACGGAGATACAAAGGGAAAGATGTGGAGGATTTGATGTTGTTGGACGAGCAGCCTCGGAGTCAGGGCTTTCCTCCTGCACTCAGCTACCCTTTTCTGGACGAGCAGCTGGAGGATGGTTCTTCGTAGAGAAGACAGACTGTGACATTTGCCCTGCTGTGATCCCAGTCGGAGCATCGACAAGTGGCATTTACTGAATGGAGCTACTGAAGGAATTCATAACTGTGTCAGGACCAAACTGTTATGCAGCTGAACATCAACTAGACTTGAGAATCATTAAGTACCTAGACCATTAACTATCATGACACATTTCCCACATTACTTTAGTGTCATAACACAGGTGATTCGTTATTTGACAAAAATCTGTGATAAATCACCAAAACAGGAAAACAAAGTCCTTAAATCTGCAAAAACCAAGAATCTTATACGGTATTGACTACATATTCCACCTCTTTCAGTTTTACAAAGTTTTATAGACAACAGTGTAACAAAGTGCGTGGAATTAGAGCATGTGCCATCATTTAAAAGCCAAACAGCCATAAACTGGCAAAAAGCTCAACTGTCAGAGGGCGAAACAGTTTAAGAGTTAAGATAAAGGCAGCTTAAAATGCCACCTTAATAAATTAGAACATTTTACTTATGTGATTATTTGTCCCAATTTTTTTTTTTTTTTTTATACTCCAAACCACTCACTTTGTTGCATTTTTGGTTTGTTTAGATTACCACTATTCACTTACAAGGGAAACAAAAGTCACATGAACAAACTAATTACTTGTCTTTTACAGTTTTGATCACCTGCCGTTCTGCCATGGTACAGATTTTGGCAGCAGGATGCAGTCAAAACTAATACAGTCACTGTAACTTTTCCTGAACATGATGGACTTGTCTGTTATGTGCATACCAGTTGAGAATACAAACATACCTGAATATTAAGTATCAAACCAAACTTTATTTTGATACTTTAGTTTCTGTAACTATAAGTGACTGTTGGAATGTCAGATGTCAATATTTTTTTAATATTTGTTCCCATTAACCCAGTCAATTTTAGGGTTGTCGCTTGAGACAGGTTGGAGTTGCATTCCCTAATGATCCGCACTTTAATTGTGTTAACACAGGACTGGGCCTTGCTTGTCTTTTTTAAGCCAGAGAAATGGTGGTGATCCAAGTTGTGTAATACGAGCTCCAGTCAGTCCAGTTCTTGATTAAAACTAGGAGTTCAGTTGTTATCTTCTGAACAGTGATTTAACAAATAACCACACACAGAGTTTCTGCGGTCAGAGTAATGCAAAGTTTTGATGGTTTGAGTTTCATTTCACTGCATATGTGCAGAGTTTTCAGCTTTTGTGTTCTTTTCAATGACTTGACCAGCTACAGTACCCATCATACTGTACACAGAAGTACTAACGGCTACTGCTTTTATTTTATTTCATTTAAAATAATTATTAGTTGAATGATTAAAAAACCAAAACAGCGAGACCCACACTATGTTGAAAATATTGGGGTGTCATAATTAAGAATATTCATTTGAACACAGTTAAATCCAGTGTGTACAGTTATGATGTGTTTGGGGGTAAAGTGCTGCTGTGATGTGATTTTTTTGTTTCTTGATTTCCAGTCCAGTTGAAGTTGAACAGGTTTGCATTGAAGTGTGAGTATCTACACTGTTCTATGTTACTGTACGTTTACACCAGTGGTCCTGTTTCTATATATTTTTTAAATAAACATAATTTAAGCAAGTCACGTTTATTTGGTTTTCTTCTGCAGAGAACGGCACCAAGCATTATCATGACTGCACAGTTATTCAAAGAACATTTAATAAAAAATAAACCAAGATTTTAAACAATTATATAACAGCAAACAACTATTTCCTGTGTAAAGATATAGTGGCTTCCTGAGCAGAGAATGAAGTCACACCCCCGCTGAATGTGTTGTGATCTGAGTTGCTCTGTTCTTTGTTTTGGTATCAGGTCTCAAAAGATCCGTCTGCAGCCTGCAACAGTCACAGTTACACCTATTTCACATTACATCGGGCGCGTGCATGTTAGTGCATGTAAGAGTCCCTCCCTCATTAAACCATTGGCTCTTCCCACGTTTATAAACACTCAGGCACCGCCCACAGGTAAGATGGCGGTGAACTACCACTGTTCAGGTTGAAGCTACCTGCCAGAATTTCCTCCACTGAAGAAACCATGTTTTAATCGTAAAAGGCCTAATAAAGGCTAATATAAATGGTTTTTACCGGCTCAGTGTTATTCTTAAATCCCCTGCAGTTTAGTCCAAGGCTGAATTTCTTTCCCAGTTCAACTGTGGCGCCAATACTGGACTATAACAGCCCCAGGAGCCGCTAAAGGAACCGGCCTCTCTTCTCCTCCACGTGTAAGTAACTTCACGGCTACATGATGCTAAATGTCTGTTTTCATTAGTGACCGCTACATGGCAACGTTAGCTTAAACTTACTGTTTCCGATGCTATGCATGTGTTTTGGCACATGTTGCTATCGCTAGTTAGCTAACTGTCAGTGTTGCTGTGCTGTCAGCTGATGGTTTACACGAGGTAACTTTATTCACTTCTTGCTGTGAGTTTGACGGCCAGCTTTTACCGCTGCACGAGGATGTTAAGAAACACCTTGCTGACTGGGGGACGTGAGGTTTTTTTGGCTGAAGGAGCGTTTGTTTTGGTCTGAAATGCTGGTGGTTCAGTGCGACATCTAGTGGGAGTGACGGTCGCTTACAGAGCATTTAACTTAATTCACTTGGAGAATTGCTGACAACTGCAAAACGTAATTCTTGGGAGTTTTATATGTTGAATTATGTCACATACTGCCTCTCATTAGTGATGATTGGCAAGTTTAGACACCCGTGAATAGGATGACGCAGTTCCTCATTAGAGATGGTTAAATAGATGTTAGCGGTGCCGGATCAAATAATTATAAACTAAGTGATTTGAGTGACATTCATGCCTGACCTCCCCCCACGGAAGAAACGAAGCTATTGTTTATATCAACAGGACGCCTTCGGCCTCATCAACACAGTTGACCCGGCTGTTTATTCACATGGCTGCACTGTGATTCTTCAGTAGACAATGTGAACACGAGGACTGCTATGATCCGGAAACATGGCTGATGCTTAAAATAAGCTATTTCCTACTCTGTGGTGACAGGTGGACATGTCACGTTTGTGTACGCAAGAGGAGCTTATGGTTATGTCAGTGTCTTCCTGTAAAAACCTTATATTATTGGGGATTGTACAAATCAGGGTTTGTTTTGATCAAACTAATAATAAGGACACTTACAACACTTTAAAGCACCAACTTTCAGAATAAAAAATGGTTGGCGTGTGAGCAGTGGTACACTCTTATGAAGGGACTTTCTCCTACTTACAGCCAAGTGTAAAAGTCACATTTAAGAGCAACTCTCAAGTGATCGCATGTATGACCGGAGAAAGAATAATAATATATAATAATATATTATAGAATAATAATAATCAGATATAGACAGACCAAACATCTGCTATATTGTACATGCTGTTCAATGACAGAATGTAGAAACTGCCAATGTGTTCGTCTGTGAGTGTTGTAGAAGAGGGCAGGTAGCTTGTTAAATGGCTATAAAATTACGAGAGCACAGATGTATTAGGGATGATTGAATGCTACAGACATGACCAGACTTGTGGTGTTGTATATTGTGGCTTTTTTTGTTACTCTTTAACTCAGAAGACATCAACGTTCGCCAGATGATTCATAATTTTTTTCAATTCATAGACGGCCTTATACAGAAAATTCCACAACAGGAGGTAGATCAATAGTTTTTATTCTTGTGTGAGGAAAAGAGAAGGTTTTTTACATGCATCTTTACCGTATGTCCAAAATTTAGCTTTTAGCAGTTTGATAAATATGATCAAACCATGCTCCAACTAAAGCTTCCCAGTCTGTATTTCACCCTTATAGAATGTGTATTTTCAATTTCTAAACAGCGAACAGTATCATGTCATGGAGGTCACATTTTGGAAATATACTTATATAGTTTTATACAGTTGGTCTCAGGCTGCACCACTAGAGGGCAGCAGTGCTTATTATGTGATTCTGAACTTTACAGTGGGACTTCCTGTTGTCTGTGTCTTCATGGGATCCCAGTCTGACTCCATGATGTTGAGATCAGGGCTCTGTGGGGGGCAGACCATCTGTTGAAGGGCTCCTTGTTCTTGTCTCTGAAGTTCTTTATGACTCTGGCTGTTTGTTTGGGCTTGTTGTTCTGCTGCAGAATTAATTTGGGACCAATCAGACGCCTCCCTGATGGGTTCTTGTGGTGGATAAGAATCTAAACATCTAAAGTGCCTCAAACTTCTGCACAGTATGGTGTAACTTCACCAGGATTATTCTCTGTTTGTAATAAAATGTGAAACTTAATATTTCCACTGAAATATGAATCCATCTCCATGTAAACTGATCTAAGGTCTTTTAAGTCCCAAAACAAAGAGACATTACCTAACAACCCAGACACGCTGATATAAAGTATCGCATACTAAAATGATAAAGTGCAGTGTAACATAAAGTACAGTATCTCAATCTACCCTGATTCTTTGTGGTGTACTTACTTGTTGTTCTCGAACATACACGTGTCATGATAGTCTGTGGTATTTTGGAGTAGCATGTGATGTGTTATGCTACTTTTTTGTGGTACTTTTATTTACATTCGTTGGCATTTTTTTTTTTGGTACCATGCAGTACACTTTGTCAAAGGCTTTGTGATATTTGTTGGTAGATTATAGTACTTTGCAGGAGCCTGTGATGTGTATTGGTCAGCTTAATGAAACTTTGCTTTATGGAACATTTTTAGTAGTTTGTGGTTGTGGTACTTTTTTTTTTGCAACACTTTGAGGCGCTTTGTGTTATTATGGTACTTTGTGGCACATATTGTTGTAGTTTTTATACATTATGTTACAACAGTAGTGTGTGATGAGTCTTAATAAAAGAGAACTTATTTATTTTGGTTCTTTGTAGAACCTTTTATTGCAGTTTGTACAGATTGTGCCACTTTTTGATTATGGTGTGTGGTTTGTTTCTGGTGCACCTTTTTGTAACTTTGTGGCCCTTGTTACTTTGGTATGTCTGTGAAGTGTGTGTTATTATTGGTACTTTTTAGTACACTTTGGGCACATTGTGATTCTTTGTAATACCTCATTCACCACCTTGTGTTTTCTTCAGTGTCAGTAGTAATTACTGCTTTTTGTGATACCTTTAAGTTTATTTTGGTATTTTGTTCTACTTATATGCTTTGTGATAGTAAATGATTCTTTTTGAAATCCTATATTGTAATTTGTGGTGTTTTAAAGGTGCATTATGGTACCTTGCATGTGATTTGTTTTAGTAACACTAGAGACTGGACTGTCCTGTCTTTGATTTAATATTATATTTTTCATTATATCTTCCATTTATTGGAGAGTAACAAGAAGAGGAATAGTGGTAGTAACAGGTAAAGAGAGGGGTATGACATTCAGCAACATTGATTTATTTATTTGTATCTTTCATGAGGAGTGATAATAACAGTCATGGCCATCACATTACATGAGGTTTGTACTGTATATGCAGACACACAACAAGAGGTCTGTGAGCATGTGCACATATTATTGTTCACACCTTTATAAATCAATTTAAATGCTTCAAGCATTGTCTGGTGTTGATATATTGTGTGTGGTTTACACCCAACAACGTCATTCTCAGAGAGTAATCTCTATTTCAGACTGTATCATTTGTCACCTGCTCTTGTGTCTCCATCCATCACACGCTCAATCATCCCATGCCTCTTCCTCTTTTTCAGTTTCTCTCTGTTGTCCGTCACTATCCCGGTTTTTCATTCTGTAGTTCACTGTCAAATTATCGCACACAAACAATCTCTTCTCTCAATCGGCAATTGCTGCAGGTTTGAACTGTCTCAATGTGTGAAAAAAAGCCCTTATCCACGCATGCAATCTCTATCGGCATTGGAGGTAATTCCCCCGAGGAATCAATAACAAATCCCCGCTGTCTGGAGAAAGTAATACTGTTCAGGAATAAGATAAACAGTCTTATTGTCAGTGTAACCGCCATGAATGTTTCTAGTTGTTCAATGGTTTCTGAAAGTGTTTCATAGAGGAAAGATGGTGAGATTTTCTCAATCTGTGGATGGCTGAATATAAAACATGCGAACATGACCAATATTAAAGTTAAGTTTTCATCAACAGCAAAACAATCTAAAGCAATGCAAGTAGTAGTGCTACTGGATGAGTGTTTTTTTGTCGAAATAAGATTTTACGCTGTGTGCACAAACTAATCTCTGATGTTGAGAGTGTATCTAGTGGGAGCAAGTGAGTACAAGTTTCATTCCTGACAGCTTCCTAGCACTTATTATACTTATACTTATATAAAATAGTCACCAATAACTCTCAGGTCACTAAAGGTAATAAAACTTTATTACTTCATTTTCTCCCATTTTGAGGAGGCTGTGTGCATCTTATGCAGGCAAGCTGAACGATAGAGATGTGTGTGTTCTTGATTAATCTTAAATTTATGCACACAACATATGAATGCTTTTCAAAAAAGATAAATAACTTATTAAAATAACCTATAAAAATAAAAATGCATACAAATTTCACCTAAAATGACAAAACAAAAACAAACATTAACATAAATCAACATGTTGGACATATTAAGAATTTGACCTCATGATGGTGCCAGATGAAAAGTCATTAGAGTCATTATTCCTCTTCTTGAACATGCCCAGGAAAATCCATGCTAATCTTCTGATGAGATTTAGATATTTCCTGTTTAAATGGGCAACAAAACAAATAGGACTCGTTCTCCAGCAGCCAGGAATGACCTGTGTTTGGGGAGATATTTCACTCTGGATCAATATGTTAGACTGGTGAATACATGCACCAGCTGATATTGTCATGTGGCACGCTGATACAGTGGTTAGCAGTGTCACCTCACAGCAAGAAGGTTCTGGGTTCGAACCCTGGGGCCTTTCTGTGGGGAGTTGCGTGTTCTCCAGGTACACCGGCTTCCTCCCACAGTCCAAGTCCAAAGCCATGCACATTAGGTTAAAGGGCAGGTCTAAAGTGCCCATAGGTGTGAATGTGTTGTTTGTCTCTATATGTCAGGGAAATATTAAATATATAGAATTATTTTCCAGGAAATAACAGGACAAACAGGAAAAGGTGTCTGGTTAGTTTGATCGACAGCACAAACTGCAGTCCGCCTTTAGCTCCATGTGTACTTCCATAATGATAACACGCACATCCCGAGTGTACACACACACACAGCCAAGCAAAAACGGACTAGGTAAACATTTTGTACTTGTCTCCACTGTATTATTGATGACTGCTGACAGAGGAAGGTTGGATAAGAGATAAGCACAGTGATGTGGAATACGATGATGCTGCCCAAGCTGCAAAAAACAGAGCGCCTGAAAAATCAAGTCAACTGAAACATCAGTGAGGAGTCAAGGAAAACATCAGGTAACTTAAGACAATAATTTCAATCACCAAATCTCAGAAGGGACTTTAGTGTCAGTTGTCCATGTGCAGCGTGCAAATTATACAATGACAATCCCGAGGTCGAGTTTTCCTCTGGGGGGAAAGGGAACCCAGCACGGTGCAGGCGCACGCTTCAGTGAACTGTCCTTACACTATTATGCTTGTTTAACTAAAGCTGTCAAATAAATGTAGTGGAGTAGAAAGTTCAATATTTCCCTCTGAAATGTAGTGGAGTGGAAGTATAAAGTAGCATGAAATATGAAATACTCAAGTACAAGTACCTCAAAATTGTACTGAAGAACAGCACTAACAGTGAGTAGATGTACTTAATAACTTCCCACCACTAATACAATAACTTAGCCCCCAACACACATGCATTTTAATATAGTTCAATTCCCCAACCAACAGCCTGTTATAAAAGGTAAAAGACTAAACCACCTTAAACACACAAAAGACTATTAAAATAAAATAATAAACTCTATATTGATGTCAAAATGCATCCAGCAACTAATCCTCCATTGTTTCACTGCTCATGAATTTCGCTAAAATGAGATATTAATTTTTTAAGTATAAGTATAAGTAGCAATACTAAATTTAAAAAATACCCCATTATGAATCAAAGCCCTGGATTCAAAATGTAACGTATATAAACTTAAGTAAAAGCAATAAATATTAGCAGCAAAACATACAGCCATCAAGAATAAAGGACTCATTATGCAAAACAGCCCCTCTCAGTTTGTATTATTAACAGTGACAAGAAAAAGTCAGTTACCCCTTGGAAAAAAACCTGGTTTTCTGCATTAATTGGTCACCCTGACATTATCCTGTAGGACATGCTGTCAAGCTGTCCAGGCGCAGAGGCAGCAAAGCCCCAAATCATGACACTGCTGCTCCCTCCACCCTACTTCACCTTTGGGATGATGTTTCCATGTTGGTGTGCAGTGCCCTTTTTACAGCATACACACTGCTGCATGTTGTTCCCTCACATACTTGCAGCTACACTGTGAATTTTTGAATGATATTTTCATAAAATTTCATACATAAATAAAGATAATTCCAAAGGGTTCACTTACCTCTTTTTGCTACTATATATTATTGGATTATTATTATTATTATTGCAGGTAAGCGTAATTTTAATGTTGTTCTGGTGATTGTTGTTGTTGTAACTGCTGGCTGGTTTAAACTGATGGTAATTTTTGTATGTAAAATCTTAATCTGCGCAGTAGCTGTAAGATAATGCACTGCAGTCCTCAACTTGAGTGAATTAGTGTTACTTAGAGTTACTTTCTGCCATTTTAACACTGAACTCACCATTTCAGACAGAAAATACTTTTTATTGTATTTGTTCACCTTTGGGCTGAACTGTATTTTCGTTACAGTTGATGCACTTAATACAACACACAGTATGCGGTAGTAGTAGGCGCCAGTTTTCACCTCATAAGAGGGATTTCTGGAGAGTTGAAGCGAAACAGTTGGCGACAGCTTTGTTGAATTTTTGAAAACATTCCACAATTGATGATCTCAAAGGTCCTATATTTTAAGTTTTGATATCCACAAGTAAATATATTTGTGGTTTTAAGCACCAAAAAACATCAGTGTAGTTTTACATCTCCTCTCTCAGGTTTCTCTCTGGAGTTCTAGCAACAACAGGTCAGTCAACCAATCAGAAGAGAGGAGGCTTTGAGCCTCATGGTTCATTTTAAAGCTCGGCTCACAGGCTGTGAGTATTTCTCTGTGAACTGAGCGCTTTAATACTTTCACAGTATTAATATAGAACCTAGACCTGCTTTATAATGAAAAAAGACATGGGACATGGACGTCTCACTACTACAATCATAAGGTACGCTGTGAAGGCAGCAGGGCAGCTGTAGCTCTGGAGGTAGAGCAGGTAGTTCAGTTATTTGCAGGGTGGGAGGGAGGCAGATGTAAAGATCCCTTCCAGAGGGGAAAATACTCTTTGTATAATAATTTGTCTCTGATATGGTTTTAAATTATGGCAAAAAAAATCCTTCTCCCATATTGAAAAACAATGCAAATTCTATAAATGCAAATACTATTCATTTCAAAACTACTGGACACAAGATGACTTTAAAATCATTCCTGTTTTGATATTAAGCTTGGTTCTGCAAAAGTTATGTAACTAAATCCTACATGTGTTATACCCACCATGGATTCAGATTTAAGGTGAGCACAAAGAAGCAGATGAATGTGAAAACAAACTGCACAGTAAAGCTCCAACATCCGTGTGAAGGAAGCAGTAAAGTAAAACACAGTTTAAGACTTTAAGTCGAAACTGGCAAACACATCTTTGATATGACGTTAATATATTTAATTTTAGATCACTCTGAACCTGAGTGGGACGCTCAGTGTTTTGGGTTTTTTTTTTGGCGTGGTGACAGAGTGACTGAGACGTGACAGTCACTCTCTGGTTCATGTTTCCTCTGCAGCGGAACGAGCTTCCATTTAAAGCCCCCTCCCCAATGGAGCAGTTTTGCCGCCCCCGGGAGGTGTGACGTCACAGATCGCGGTCACAGCAACGTCATTGTTCAAATATTGAATGAACAAAAAACAAAAAAAATAGAAAAAAAAGCAAGACATGCGCGTTATATAACTGATTCCAAGCCAGCAGAGTTATTACATTTTAAAAGAACAAGCGGCCACTCAACTGCTTTACAAAACAACATGATCCACACTTTATTACTGTTATTGTCATACACAAAACATTCATCTGAAACTAAAGTTCAAAAGACAGTTTGGATTTGTCCTGACGAAGAATCACGATGATTTTCCCATAATATTGCTGTTAAGACTTTACAGTGTGTATGTGGTCCTCAGGTGAATTTACTGTGCATTATGGGTTATTTCTTAGCTCCTACTACATCACAACAATGATCCTGTGGTTCTCCTACAGACATAAAGTGGCTCTGAATATTTACAGTAACTTTATTGGTCTTGATGGTTTCCTCATCTCCTGTCCATCACCACAATATCCGTATAGTTTTTCTTTGATAATATACTTTTAAAATATATTCTTATCATAGAACTACTATAGTTTATTTCGTAAGGGTGGGGCAGTCACCCCACCTGCTCCTCGGCTGCATCATAAAAAAATATGACAGTAATTACAAAGCAATGGAGAGACAGTTTTTTCCGACCCTCCATCTCACTGCAACATTCAGATGGTTGAGATCAGATCATAAGCACTTCAGCAGGAAAAAGTTACAGAAAGCTCCCCGGGGACAGTCGCACATCTTCCCGATCCGAGCGCCTTTTCTCACTGCGCACTGCTCCCCGACATCACACTGACAGAGAGAGAGAGAGGGGGGGGGGGGGTCATTTCTACTTGCTGCGCCACCAATATCAATATCAATAAATAGGATATATGTGAACAATACCGTGGGGACTTGGCCAAATTTCTTCTCCCACATAGGCAGTCGTTTAGCCTGCAGCTTTTCCAGAACTTCTTGGAGAGCTCCAAGCTGCCAGGAAACATAAACACAGCAAACGTGCTTCATTAATGTACCTTTTGTTTGATTTTATTTTTATTTTATTTTTAACAACGGACATATACATATTAGTGTGTCATATGATCAATTAAGAGAAATGCAAAACGATTGAAAATCTGTGGTCTGTCGGCAAGGACATGGAGGTATGAAGGTGAAGGTAAACATTTTCATTTGCAAAATAGATTTCAGCAAAAAGGTGAGATTCTGGTTAAAATGGCAAAACTTTTATGACAAAGTGAGAAATGTTACATGAAGGTGAAAATCTTAAATTCATGCATTTCTGAATGGAGAAATTTGGCTCATTTTAAGGTGGTCACGGTGTTTTAACACAGTGTCACTTAGATTCAAAGTGAGTAACGTGCAAAAGAAATTTAATAAATTACAAATTGATTTGATAAAATAATGAAACGAAGAAGGAAAAAAAAGGAAAAAGTTGCGGAATGAAAGCGGAGGTGTAAATCTTACCAGCTGCTTCTCGCTGGTCAGGTTCGGACCTTTGGGGTAGAAGTCCCGCAGGGCTCTGGGGCTCAGCTCCTCCTCGGACTCGCCGTCCAACACCTCGGCTCCAGCGGCGCCGGAGAGCAGCAGCAGTGCGCAGAGGAGCGCCCCGCTGAGCAGCCTGGAGCTCTGCATGGTCCTGATGTGCGGCAGCATGTGGCCCTTTCCCCGTCTCAAATAGTCGCTCAGCTCGCGCCAAACACCTTTTTATCTGACTCCTGCCATCTGCTCGCTCCACCTTATCCTTTGATTTTTTCTTTTTGTCATGCGTAACAGCTGCCTTGGGTGAGTCATCCCGTAAAAGTTGCTGGGCAAAATATGCCTCAAAAAGTCAACAACAACAGCAGCATCGTTACTGGTAAAGTAATGGATTACTCGTTACTAATTGTAAAGTGATGAGGTAATTTCTGTTGAGCTTGATGAGCATTAAGGGAACTAGCCGATTTGATTTTTTTTTTTATGTCTGCATCTGTAATTTCTGTTATTATTGGATTCATTTCGGTTTAAACAGAGATTCTCAATCATCACTCTTTTACAGCCTCAAGGAATCAATCTAACTTTAATAAGAGCAAGGATGTTCTCCTATCAGCCAGCAACTCTGAGAACGCTGCTTTATTTAGTATTCCATGTAGATCAGCAGTAAATTACAATATATCACTTTTCCATTATTACCTCAGAATGGCAATTGCAGCCTCTCCTGCATTTACACTTGGTGACTCAGTCAGTTTCTCTCTGCTGTAAATGTTAAAAAAAAACAAAAAAACAAATGGTGCTGATGTTAAAATGTTCTTGTTATTCTCTCTTTTGTAAAAATCAGCCAAGATCCTTGTATGAAAGTCGGGGTTTTTTTTAATTTAAAAATTGGATCGTTTTTATGTATTTAGCTTTAATCTTAATCTGTGCAGGGACTGACTGGCTGACAGATTTTTGATTACCAGCTGCAATCGAGCCGTTATTGGAAGGGAAGGGGTGATTTGTCAAACCACTGAAGTCATTTCTCTAGAGGGTCATCTCATTAGTAACAAACACTAATTAGCAGAGTCACATTTTTTACACATCTATGAAGAAATAGGTAGAAAATTACTTATTATACAGTGTTAGTTTACAAAGCATAAAACATGTCTTTAATAGCATCATAATGAACCTGTAATCTAAAGGATTAAATACTCTGAACTTAATTTCAGGGTAAATGATGTCAGTAAAGAGAAGCGGGAAGAGTTGAGAATTGCAACAGTAAAGCAAACGCCATTTACTGCGAAATAAAAAAAATGTGATCAGCTGCACAAAAGGCACTTTGACTGTTTAACCAAACATGTTCTGCGCCCCGCAGCCACAGTATGATATCACTTTACCTTTTATATAACCACTGGGCCAACTGTAACAGCGCAGAGGATGGATGTTTACACACAACATGGATGGCTCGCATTGTGTTCTTAATCCTGTTCTTGAGTTATGCCGGTTCACCGCATTGAACGCTTGTTTCAGAGCCTCCTGTTTCGGGTCCATATGTGGAGACGGAGGAGCAGGAAGCTTTGATTGTGCTCGAGGCTGCATGACTCATGTCTCTCGCTTCCCCACTTTTTAATGACTGAGATGCCAATTTAACATTTCATTCACAACAACCACACCATTTCATTCACAACCACGAGTTCATTAGTCGTTGCACCGTATCCCTGACAGTGGTCTGGCAGACGCTCGCAGCTCTGCCGGAGCCACTTCCCTGGTCTGATTCGTTTCTCTGTTGGTTTGGGTGTAACGTTGAGGGCATGAGGTGACATGGCTGAATCTTCCCTCAGATTGTGTCTCAAGCATGAATAACAACCATTTAGTAGAGCAGATTATATTTAGAGTTGGCTGACTCAACACTATAGCACAATAGCAATAGATATAATTTGGAATGTGTATGGCTTCTTGCAAAAAAAACATTGACGCCTCAGAATAACAAACCTGGTGTGAGAAAAAATAAATGAGAGGAAACAGGATTTACATGTTTGTTTTAAACCTGCATTCACCGACTTCTTGGCCACTTGGCAGCAAAACATGAAGCTATGAACACAACATTGACATAAACATAAAGTTATGGGAACATTTATAGGCAAACAGTTCCCTGTTTACACATCCAGCAGACACAGTAACAGTCATGTGAGGCGACCGAGCAAAACCTCCAGTCCAGAGTTCCCTCTCTTCTAGCTCTGTGCTTGGTCTCCACCAGCTCCTGAGGGAAATCTCAGGCTCTTTAGCTGCTAAGTGCTGCACCATGTTCGCCAGCTGCTCTCTGTGTCTGTCTGTCGTTTGCTGCTGAGCAGGTTGTGGACAGTGGCTTTTTACAGATGTTTCCTAGAAACAGCTGTCTGCTGCAGACCGAAAATGACACTATGAGGCCGGAAGCCGAGCAGTAAATTTATGGACAGGAAAACAGAACAATGAGCTGAAACTCACTAAAAAGCTCCATATAGATGCAGATTCAGCTGATAATTCTCTATACGTTCATCACTACGAGTGACGCCTCTCAACATCGTTTTTAATATTGTTGTGTGATTCCTTTTTATTTTCTTAATTCTCCAGTGACATTCTGGTGATAGTTTTCAGTGGGTTCATCACTATATATAAATATATATATATATATATATATATATATATATATATATATATGTCTCCTTCATTTGTCCATTGTTAATGTAAAATTATTAATTAGTGCAAGTTTTGTAAAAACAAAGACGGGACAAATAGAGGAAACAAATGTTGAACTTGCAGGACTTAGACAGCTCTTTTTTTGCCGCTAGTTTACCAAGAATTTTTTTTCTTCTATTTTAAGGAAAACAGTTTGGAAACACATCGGTTGCCCCTAAGGCAGCGGAGTCCAAACATGTGTTCCCTGTACGAGGGTTTAATGGTCCGTTGATCCATTCCAGCTTGAAATCATTGAGGATGCTTTTCATAAAATTCTCCAGACACTCTGTATGACGGATAATTGGACACCACTGTCCATATCGGACATTAAGCCCGAGCGTCTTGATATCCTGAGGAAAAATAAATTAATTCAACTTTCATTAGCATTTGAAGCCCTCTTTTACACCTCTGCAGTCTTTACAATTTTCTAACAAAAAACTGAAAAAGAAAATTATAACGATATTCACATACCTGGAGGCAATTTTTTCATCTCCATACCTGGACCGAGCATCAGATATATTGGTAAAAAAAAAAAAATAGTGTGTCTAATCTAAACTGCATGTCTTTGGACTGTGGGAAGAAACTCCTGCAGACACAAAGAGAGCAAGCAAACTCACCCACAAAGGCCCAGGTCAGCGGATTCAAACCTCAGCCCTTCTTACACCAGTGTTATAGTTCAAGCATCTGCAACTACACAAGGCTCTGCTGTGGTCTGCGTGACATGAATTTCATCATAAATGTCAGTGTTTGGGCGTATGTGAGGCTCTGGTGCAAACATCTGCATACGCACCAATTCGAACATGGCTGCACAGATGGCTGCGCATGTGCTAGAAAACAAACGTTGGACGCTAAGGTTGACGAAAGGCTGTGTGAGGAATTAAAGAATAAGTTCTGCAAACTAAGCAGCTCTTCTTCTTGCATAGATGTCTCCATTTTGCTTTGATTCATAGTGCACATACGCGGAAACGCAGATGATGATATACTGTGCGTGTGTGGAACGCGTCCTCCAAGTGGAGTAGAAATGAAAGCCACTACGTGTCCGTGGTGTTCACAGCTGTCTGTGTGTGCGTCTGTAAGCTAGTATAAGTGAGGCCTTGCTGTGTGGCAGAACTGTGTGTGGGGAAACACCATATTTCTGGGATAGATTGGCAAGGTGTTTGGGATGTACATAGCCTCTTGTCTTCTATGCTGAGATATTCTCCAATCTGCACAGGATAGGTCGACAGGTAATGGAAAAACAGGTAGCAGTAAAATCAACATCAGCATCTTAACGAAAACATGAATAATTAGGATTAATTGAAGTCTTAATGAGTCAAAGACACCAGAGTACCAGGCGTATAATAAATGCTTCGATAAAGATGGAGCAGCACGTCTGAAATAGTGCCGGTCAGAAATGAATGAACTAATCTTTTCTGACGGTATCTTTGTGAGTTTGATGTGAATCAAGCTTCCACTGGAACATGTTGCCTCCGGGAAGCTGCCATCCCTTTGAGCAGTGCAGGGACTGACTGACATGTTGTTTCTCGGGGCTTGCTGTAGTTGTGTGTGCTCACTGTTGAGATCAACAAACCTGTATTCTCAACTCG